>NW_027591849.1:0-71822 GCF_964213995.1 Mustelus asterias | reverse complement strand
GAACATGTACAAGTCCTTTGTTAGGCCACAGTTGGAGCATTGCGTACAGTTTTGGCTAAGTTATTATGGGAAAAGGTGCAGCCTTGATTCACTAGAATGTAATCAAGGATGAATTGCGGGTTGATCTTCTTTCCGCAAAAATGTATCGATGAAACAAACAAATGCTTGGTAGTACAGATCTTGAATTGCTGAAGAGAAAGACATGTTGCTGAAGCTCTTTATCTTGCATGCATTGGGACAAACACAAGAAAACCAAATTTCAGACAATTACAGCAATTGATACCGCAGGAGAAAAGAGCTGCTGACTGGTTGACAAATCAACTCTGACTGGCTGAGGCATTACTACGGACAAAACAACAGGGAACTATAGGCTTCCCATGTAAACCGACCAAACGCCATCACCTTTGGATCTGAAAAGGACCTTGACTACTTGAAAATACCTTGGAAAGGCAAAGTAACTCAAAAATTTGAGCAGCAGTTTAAACAGGCCGTTTCGCACTGTCCCTATGCAGTGGTGACGTGATATTTTCCATGAGCAGGATGCTGCTGTCAATTTCAGAAAACATCTGCCTACCACACAGTTCAGCAAGGTAGTGTGTGAAATTCAACACAATGCCAGATACATAGATCATACATCCCAATGCTTGGTTGATTGAACCGAACAACATGTTCCTCCAGCTGTTGCAATCAGCAGTATGCAGACTATACGCAACCAGCCCACACTTGCAAAACCCAAAACAAAACATCGATTGTTCGATGTGATTCTGCCATTGGGCTTAACAATTGCTGAACAATCCTGAGTGTGTTAACAGCGACACTAACAATCAAATTAAGATAATCAGTAGAATTCATAATGTGGCTACTTTACACTTGCTGGAAGTGCTATACATTCACACACAGGGAACTGAAAGGCAGAATTCTGTAAACACTACAAATCTGAAATAAATACAGAAAATATGGAAAATATCCAGCGGGGGGGGGAGAGGGGAAGTGGGGGGGGGGGGAGAGGGGAAGTGGGGGGGGGGGAGAGGGGAAGTGGGGAGGGGAGGGGGAGGAGGGGAGGGGGAGGGGGGAGGGGGGGGGAGGAGGGGGGAGGAATGGTGGGGGCTGCATCTCAGGTAATGTGGGGCTCGCAATCGACCGCGGGCCCCAGCAATTGCCTTGCGGGGGGAGAGTTTTGGAGGCTGCCTGCAACAGCAGGAGTCTGACAGCTCTCGCTCTGTCTGTCAGATCTCTGCTGTTGAAATTACACATGTGCAGCATCAGAGGTCTGCACATGCACAATAGTTCCCTCTAAGTTGCTATTGTGCATGTGCAGACACAGGGCCCGATTTTACCAATCGGAGCCTAAGGGTGGGATCCGGGCGTAATACGGATCCAAGCCTGGAATCCTCTTTGCAGTGCGCCCATATGCGTTTTGCCGGCTCCGATCCGATTCGCGCAGTGGGCGGAGCTTAGCGCTGCTGGAACGATCGGAGCTCTGCACTGCGCATGCGCAGTTCGAAAAAATCTGAAGCAGCGTGCCCGGGCGGGGAGAAAAAAGCAGAGAGAGCGGCTCTCTGACACAGACCATATCTGGGGGGGTGGGGTGGGGGGGGGGCAGGGTGGGAGGAGAGGGGGTGTGACGTATCATCCTCTGGGGGGGGTTCCACTGCCACTCTGCGGCCGCTCCATCCTCCCCACCGGAGGAACGAATCCCTCCTCTCCGGAGTGGCCGCTTACTTCAAGCACCTGAGCGTTCCGCTGAGGTGAATAATGACAGTCGTGGTGTTTGAAGTATGTGGCCACTCCGGAGAGGAGGGATTCGTTCCTCCAGTGGGGAGGAGGGATCGGCCGCAGAGTGGCAGTGGAACCCCCTCCCCCCTCCCTCCCCACCGATCAGCCGCTGAGTGTCAGCGCCCCCCCCTCCCCCCAAGAGGATGATACGTCACACCCCCCTCCTCCCACCCCCTTCCCCCCCAGGGGATGATCGGTCACATCCCTCTCCTCCCACCCTCTCCCCCCCCCGAGGATGATCGGTCACACCCCCTCTCCTCCCACCCCCCCCCCCCCCCCCCTCCCGAGGATGATCGGTCACACCCCCTCCAACCCCCCCCCAGAGGATGATATGTCACACCTCCTCTCCTCGTCCCACCCCCCCGCCCCCCCAGGGGAGGAGCTGGGTCAGAGAGCCATTGCACTCTGACCCCACTCTTCGGAGGCTGCAGCGGCAACTTCAGATTTTTATTCGGCAGGTCGATTAGAGTGTGGATCTGCATCGGACCAGAAGACGGTAAAGTGGGATTTGGTGGTAGAGTTGGGCGCGCGGTTCATTAAGTCGATTTAAATGCATGCAAATGCATTTAAATCGTCGGGCTGCCCGATTTGGGCGCGCGCCAGACCCGTACCCAAATCGGGTGTCGGTAAAGCCGCGATCTGCTCGGAATCGGGTGCAGATCGCAGTATAGGCCCGACGCCCAACCTTACCGTGATTTTGCGCCCGAAAACGGGCGCGGAGTTTTGGTAAAATCGGGCCCACAGAGGTCTGCACAGGCACGATAGCTCCCTCTGCAGGCTGGCTGGCAAATTAAGCCAAGCCCACTGTTGCAGCAGCAAGAAACAATCTAGCCCATATTTTCAATAACTAAGTGCATAAGATTGGGCGTGAAAGCTCGCTCCAAAAATGAATGAGAAACTTTCCTATTTTCACGTCAACTGGACACATAGAATCAATGTCGTAAAGTTCCACCCAATGTTTCAGGCCTGTGACCCATTGTCAGACATGAGAGAAGTTCGAAATGTAATAGGTTTTGAGCAAGTGGTGGATGGTCAAGGACAAAAGCAAGTGTGAAAGATAGGAGTGATTGACTGACAGAAGCGCTTGTCTTCAGGGCCAAAGAAAATGGTGATGGGGCAAGAAAAGAAACAAAATTTGTGCCCAAAGCAATTGTGTACTGTTTGCAAGCAAAAAATAAGAGAAAACCCTGAACATGCAAAGCAAAGAAAATAAATGTGGGCAGAAATTATGGTCTGAAATTGTTGCTTATCATTTTAATTCACCACCTTGCTCTCATGCTCACACTTCTGTTCTCAGCCTGTGGCAGTTTTCCAGTGAAGCTCAATGTGAGCTTGAGGAATAACACCTCATCTTTCAATTAGGCACTTTACAGCCTTTAGGACATTGTCCAAAACCCATTACATTTCCAGCATTTTCTGTTTTCATTTCATATGCAGAGACCTGTTTTCTGTAAACAAGAGGAATATGTTCAGGCATTGTGTCATTTTGAAATTACACAGGAACATGGGGAGTTCCTGTTGCTTTCTTCATGGCGATAATATGGCAGGTGGTAATTGATCCCAAATCCCAAAGGGAAACTTGGGCAAGCTATCACAACAATTTGCAATATCTATTTTATTATGAGAAGGTATCTGCACTGAGGTCAAAAGCAAAAATTTCAAACAAGTTTTGGAGATTTAAATATTAAATTTAAACATTTAATTTTAAAAAGTTGAGCACATAAATTTACATTCACACAGTTGACAGTAGCTCAACAAACATTTCCCCAAAGAGTTCTGTTTAGTTAAACTCAGAGCTTGTCCTTTCAGGCAGCAGTACTCAGATTTTCCACATTTAAATTCCAAAAAGATTCGCACAAGCATCCACGGTTGCTATAGGGAGGTTTTTCCACATGCTTCCCCTTCTCTCATTCTATACTGGAAAAAACAAAGCTTTTGTCAAAATCTTGCAGACACAACACTTGGCTTCTCTGGGAATGGTTGCAAGCTGTTTTCTTCACAGATCTGTTTCAGCACATATGCTCTTCAGGAACTCATGGCCACACCCACCTCCACAGCCTTCAATCTCTCTTTAAATATGTTTCCCTCTTCCCTTTTTAAATTTATTGTTTTGACATCCCTTTGGAAGTTCCCTTTCCCAGAATATACAGATCTTTCATGTTATTTTATGGCTACTACTTTTGAGTACAATAAACTTCATACTGGATTTATTCATTTACGGTCTTGACCAATTGTACATTTTTCTTTTGAAATTTCCATCCATACTGCTCACTGGTATCCCATCTTAACCCTGTTCACTTTCACTTCAAAATACTTGCTTTCACGCCTAATCCTTTTTTGATGTTTCTGAGTTTATTTATTAGTCACAAGTAAGGCTTACATTAACGCTGCAATGAAGTTACTGTGAAATTCCCCGAGTCGCCACAATCCGGTGCCTGTTCGGGTCAATGCACCTAACCAACACGTCTTTCAGAGTGTAGGAAGAAACCGGAGCACCCGGAGGAAACCCACGCAGACACGGGGAGAATGTGCAAACCCCACACAGACAGTGACCTAAACCAGGAATCGAACCCGGGTCTCTGGCACTGTGAAGCAGCAGTACTAACCACTGTGCCACCATGCCGCCCAGGCTAGTTGTTGTGATACCCAGTAAGGAGTCAATCTCATTACTAGAGACCACAGATCACATTCCTGAAGGACAATGAGTTCACAAACTGCAAGATGTGGAGTAATGTACAAGAACAGCACCGCAGCTGAACTCACTACATTTCAAGCTGGAACTGTCTCCACCAGCACGTCGACCCATTATGCCCTATTGTGTAGGATAGGACAAGAGAAATGAGGTGCTAATTACAGGCCATTCTGCAGGATGGGCCCAGGGATAAATTGATTAACCGTATCATAAAAATGATAAGACGAATTCTAGTGGCTGGCGGATAAAAGAAAGCTTACAACCATTCAAGGCAGGAGAACCCACAGAGAGAAATACCAAGACCAACTCTCCAGAAGACGGCCCAAAGTGAGACTTCAGGATGGAGTACCCCTGCATCAGGCTAGATCAATCTGAGGACAGATGGGTAATATCACATATATACACAAGGATAGTTTTAGTTTATGTAATTATAGGATTTCGTAAGTAAGTTGCTTTTAGTGCATAAAGCACTGTGATTGTTTAAACTGAAATGTGTGCCTCGGGGTTGTTACTCGTTACCACCCATACACACATGCACAAGCCTGTTTCATGGTATGCCATAGAGATATTGGGAAAATATTGAAAATATTGAGAATTTTCCAGCCATGCTCGCCCCAAAACCGGAAAATCCCGCCCAAGGTCAACAACATTTGCATGGCCCGTCTCCTCACTCCCTACGATTCCCGTGACGGGCAGGACGACAGGAAAATTCCCCCCGATATTTTCATCACAAATCAGAGTTGGCTTGTCAACCAATCAGCTTTTCTCCTGCAGTATAAATTGTTGTGATCTTTTGAAATTTGTCTGTCTTGCTTCTGTCCTAATGAATGCAAGACAAAAACTTGTCTCACTTTTCAGCAATATTCATGAAATAAGTGGACTTCCAAACTCTTATACACCTTGCCTCCTATTTTGGTTTCAATGATGCCTCTATCTCAGTGGAAAAGGGGTGTCAGTGAGCCCATTGTTGCAATCCCCCAGTCTGATGCCATTTTGGAGGTCTTAGCAAATAGATATCCAAGCAAGTGGAAATCTTATTAAGTTCTAGAAATGTGACACACATAGGACACCAGTTAAATTTTCACGATACAGTAAGTGGTGTGCATGTTCTGCAAACCCTGACCAATGGGCCTGCATGTTTTTCTTACCCAATATAAATGTTCCTGCCCATTGATCGATTGTCTGTTGCATTCCCCTCTCTACCACCTGGCCCTCTCATTGACACCAGTGTGCCAGCTTGATTCTCAAGAATAGCTGTCGGAAGTCCTGTCTTCTCTGCTCAGTGAGGTGGGTGCCAGTCAGCACTCCAGATGTGCAGGTGACTTGCCAACATTATTCAAATAAGGCCTGACCATGAAAATGGCTCAGAGTTCAGTGGCACTCATCGAGCAGATGTAAAGTGGACTCACGCTACTGCCCACCAGGTGAGTAGGGTCACTCAAAAATCAAATCTTTTCAGTGTAAAGATGAGCACCATCTCCTTCCCCACACACTGTCTCCCATTGTCAGCTGACTCAATCTAAAATTATCTGCCCATTTGGCAGTTTGAAGTAAGCAGAATTTGTAAGGTTGTAGTTTGATTTCTGATATGTTCCAGTGACACGTGAACATTCAGGGTCAGGGTAAAAATAATGCAAACATAAAAATACTGATCTTGCATAGCAAGCATCAGGGGCAGCACAGTGGTTAGCACTGTTGCCTCACAGCGTCAGGGACCCAGGTTCTATTCCCAGTTTAGGACACTGTCTGTGTGGAGTCTGCATGCTCTCCTCGTGCCTGCGTGCGTTTTCTCTAGTTTCCTCCCAAAAGGTGTGCTGGTTTGGTGCATTGGCCATGCTAAATTCTCTCTCAATGTTACTGAACAGGCACCGGAGTGTGGCGACTAGGTGATTTTCACAGTAATTTCAGTGCAGTGTTAATGTAAGCCTACTTGTGACACTAATAAACAAACTTAAAAACAAAAGCTTAACCCCATATACGTCATTCTCAAAAACACTGACACAACCAAAACATTCAGGGAATATATAAATATAATTCTAACCCCGTTCAAATACTATTTGCTGATCTTGCAAATGATAAAGGCCAATTCAATAAAAAGATGTGATAGAGTGCAAGTTCACCATGATCTTAACAGTATCACTGTTTTGTACTGTTAAATGCTGTGAACTTTCTACTGATATTCAGAAATATATTCCATAAGTGCGGTGTCTCAAAACTGACAACCGTGAGACTGAGACTGTGCCAGATTTCTGATCAGATGGTTCAGACCAAGCCAGGCATGTAGAGTGTTGAATGTATGTTTTTCAAGTAACAATTGCAAAGGGGTAGTTTCGGGAAAAAAAAGAGACAATGCTGCCAGTTTAACCAAGGAAATTCTTTGGAGCTGCTTCAGGTTTGTCAGTGCGAGAGACCTGGCTGAAACTCTGGGCGGGATTTTACAGCCTTGCATGTCCTGAAACCATAAAATCAATGGACCTTTTCATTGTCCACCGCTCGTCCACTCCGATTCCCATGGTGGTATAATTCCGGCTTCTGTGTATGCACATAAATTGGATTCTCACTGTACTTCAATGAAGTGTTTGTGGTGAAGTGGGACCAGATCCAAGGAATTCCCCAGTCATTCAGCTGGTTGCGAGGGAGGGGATGGTCTGAAGATGGCAGTTTAGTCCAGATTTTGGACATTGCCACATCCCCAGTTTTCGGACAGCTGGATTTGAGACACCACTTGTCATGAAAAATATGCAGCAGCCTTTAATTTTCCCACCACTTTGGAAACTGGTCCGTAGAGCAATATTCAGTGCAGCTTGGGAGAATGTCACCTACCTACACTCTCAGCTGCCTATCCAAGGAACGGTGATTAGCATGCTGTGTGCTACTTGGAGGGAGTGTCCAAAATGTAATGGGGTGTGGGGGGGAGGGAACGTCTGTAATAATTCTTGTTCAGCACTTAAGGGAAAAACTATACTACATTTATTTACAGGTAAAGGCCAAACAGAGGTTTGCAGCCTCATGGCTGCAATCAGTTCCTGAGAAGGTTCCAGAACAGAAACCCAAGCTCATCAGGATGATCCCCACCCTGCTCCCCGACTGGTTCCCAGGGTCATGTAGATTGATCCTTAAAGGGACAATGACCACATCTCTCCCCTTCTAAATCCTTTTATACAAATGTCAATACTCAATTTACACAGTCCAACATCATAAAACATTTAGTACATGAATTTAGTCAACTATAGATTATGTCTTTCAGGGAGTGTGCAAATCCTTGTGGAGAGGTGTAACTTCCCCCATCTGGGACATGTCCAAATGATTGTTGTCAGCTGAAACCATAATGACATGTTCCTCTTCAAGCACAGGCAGCTCCGTTCAATCTGTTTCGGTTGTGACTGCCACAGGATGATCAGATACTCTGGTGCTTTGATAGTCAACAACATTCCCAGGTGGCAGTGTAGCACTGGCTGCTGGGGCAACTCTTGCTCTCTCAAAGGATCTACGTGTTTCCGGATGATCCTTCCTTCTATGCCCACTTGAAATGACAGGGGTCCAGTTTTGGATACAATGACTCCAGGGACTCAACTTAACCCACTTCCAAAATTCCCCATGTAGACAGCTTCACCCACTAGAAATGAATGCATTGACGTGCATGACTCATGGTTTGTCTTCTGACTGGCCTCAATCTTCCTCGGCAAATTTGTAAACATGAGGCTCACTCTCATTCTGAGATGATGGTTCATTAACAACTCTGCTGGCAGGACTCCTGTTGTTGCACATGGAGTGGTACGCCAGCCCAAAAGGAATCATGATGTTCGGGTCTCCAGGGTCCCTCCTGACTGGTTTGGATGGCTTGTTCAGTTAGTCCGCTGGATGTTGGGTGGTCAGGTGCAGTTTAAATGTGCTTTATACCATTGAGAGCAGTGAAGTTCTGAAACTTAGCACACAGGAAGGCTGTTCCATTATCAGACACTATGACTTCAGGTATTCAGTGGGTGGAAAAACGTTGGTGTAATTTGCCAACTGTAGTGTGCGATGTCGGAGATTTCACGTCCATCCACTTTGAATGTGCAACAACAAAGCATTGTGCCCATGAATGGACCAACATAATCAATATTGACTCGTACCCATGGCCAGCCAGGCAACTCCAAAGGGTGCAGTGGGTCTGCAGCAGGAAACATTTGTTGTAATCATCATTGTTCACAGTACTTGACTAGTCTCTCAATGTCAACATCAATGCCAGTCCACCAGACATATCTCCTAACATGCATCTTCATCTTAGATATATCTGGATGGACACTGTGTAATTCAGTTAGGAGCAACTCTCTTCCTGGTACAGGGATAAATACTCTTGCTCCCCAAAGTACAATGCCATCTTGGAATTTAACTCAACTTTATGTAGAAAATATGGTTTCATCTCTTCAGAAACTGGCTCATTAGCCCAACCCATTATTATCCTGTGCCTCACTTTGGATGGCAATGGATCCCGACTGGTCCAGTACTTGATCTGTTTCGCTGAGATTGGCAATGTGTTTATGAAATTCAATGTCATGACAGTTTTCTGCGGTACTGGGGAGGTGGAACTGTCTCTTACAAAGGTAGGCAACTAAATGCATCTGCATTCGCTATGCGTTTTCCAGGCCGGTGCTTGAAGGTATATTCGCAGACAAAGAGGCAAACACTGAATTCTTGTTGGTGCGATTGGTGGATAGCCTTGCCTTCTTTAAAAATACCCAAAGCGGTTTGTGATCAGAAACAAGGGTAAAGTGCCCACCGTACAAATTCTGGTGGAATTTCTAGACACCAAAAACTATTAATTAACCTTCTTTCTTAATTTGCAAGTAGCCTTTTTTGACTTTTGAGAGGGTTCTCGAGACATAACCTACTGGCCTTTCACATCCATTGTCGATCTCATGGAACAACACTGCATCAATGCCAGATGGAGAGGCATCACAGGTTAACACCAATTCCTTAGACAGGTCGAAATGCACTGACAAGTTGGAAGAATGCAGCAATTGCTTTACTCTGTTAAAATCTTTTTTCTGGGACAACTTCCAAAACCAATGCTGGTGCTTCTTCAGCAGCTTATACAAGAGGGCCAATAATGTCCGTAATTCAGTAAAAAAAACAACCATAGTAATTCACCAATCCTAAAAATGACTTGAGCCCAGATGTGTTTTGGGGGCTGATGCCTCCTTTATGCTGACCTTGTCTTCCATGGGGCATAATTCTTGTGCTTGAAAAGTGCATTTCTCCTTCCTGAGGTGAACTCCAACCTCTTGAAATCTCCTTAGCACCTCCTCTAAGTTAGCTAGGTGCTTGGCTTCTGTTGATTCAGTTATAAGAATATCATCAATGTATATTGTAACTCGTTGCAGCCCTTGCAACAGACCTTGCAATCGACTTTCCATTGTCCTCTGGAAAATAGCACATGGTGACAATACACCAAAGGGCAGGCGCATATACTGGAGTAAATCTTTGTGTGTGTTTATCATTTAACCTCAGGAAGCATTGTCTAATTCAAGTTGTTGATATGTGTGTCTCATTTTCCAGTTTTGTATAAGATTGACCTCCGGTTTTGCATACAGGTCTTCAATTTGCTGGTTGGATATTTATGTAACTTGGCAGCCGGATTAACTGTTAACTTGGAGTCCCCACAAATGTGACCATCTTGACTGTCTTCAACACAGGGACTATGGGTGCTGCCCAATCCACGAACTGAACTGACTGGATAATGCCCAGTTTTCGCAATCTCTTTAATTTAGTATCCACCTTTTCTCGTAAGGCATATGGTACTAGTCTTATCCAAAAGATCGAGTGATTTTCTCGGGATTCACATAGATCATCACCTGCTGGCCTTTTATCTTGCCTAACTCATTACTGAAGACGCTGTCATATTTCTTCATCAGTTGAAATAGTCCTCCTTGCCGTACTTGGAAAATCTCTGTCCAATTTAACTTTGTTTCCTTTAGCTAATTGCGGCCCAGAAGACTTTGTCCTTCGCCTGGCACTGTTATTTCTGGGAGCTGGGTAGACTGTTACCTATAGCTTACAGGTACTGCTGTCATTTTTCTTTGGCTTCTCCTGTGTCAGTTGTTAACTTTGCTGCAGTACTCTTTAAATTCAATGGCTGGGCTTCTTATCACAAGTACTGAAACATACTTGGACCTCTCATAGTAGCAGATTGCCCAGTGCCCACTTCCATCCAAAGAGGCTTTCCATTTACCAGGAGTATTACACTAATGGGGGCTATCTTTACCATTAAACAGGGAGTGAACATCTAAATTGTTGGTGCTAGCTTCTTCCATGTTATATACTTGTGACACTCTACTTAATCGGCTGCTGGATAGACTTGACTTGCTTTTTGCACTGATGCCTTTAATGGTCTTTTTCGTGACAGAGAAAACATTCAGTCTCTTTATACCTTCAGGATTCAGGGGAGTGATGACCCCACAACATTAACATTTTGCTTCAATCTTTGCCGATTGATTTCCTCTTCTCAATTATCTTGTTTTATTTTTGGCTGATTTTGCTTCCCACTTCACTTCTACATGGTACCTTTGTTTTTGGCACCACTGCTGACTGCAGGTTCCCACCCTAACTGGTGAATGACACCAAATGTCATGCTTTGTAACTCCTGTGCACCCTTTTCAGTATTCTCCATTGTCAGCACTATCTCCAATGCTCGCTTAAAATTTATATCCACCTCTGCTAGCAACTTCCATTGAAGAGCCTCATTATTCATTCTGCAGACTCACCTGTCCCACAGTATATCATTGAAAGTGGCTCCAAATTCGCAGAGCTCTGAGATTTGCTTCAATTTGGTGATGTAAGTTGCAATAGTTTCCCCTACGGATCTCCCCCTTGAATTAAGCTTAAATCTCTGCAATATGACCGATGGTTTTGGATGAAAATGTGACTTTTCCAATTCAATGATCTCACTGAGCTGGTCATGCTTGGGGTTGTAAGGCTGTGAGTGAAATTGGAAGTCTGGACCCACACGCACTCAGGAGGATCGCTTTTCTCTTTCCCTCCTCCTCTATTCTATTGGCCTGAAAGTAATCTCCCAAGTCCAGTCCACCACGGAGGCATCAAAAGGATCTACCCGTCCAAATAAGGCCATTTTTGTCAGTCCCAACTTCAACAGAAACTATATACTCATCGCCAATGTAATAATTATTGTTCACCAGTTATGGGAAAAACAACAACACGTTTATTTACAGGTAAAGGCTATACAGAGACTTGTAGCCCCATCGCTGCCAGTCAGCTTTCGAGAAGGTTCAGGAACAGAAACCTGAGCTCAGCAAGGTGATCCCCCAGCCTGCTACCCGATTGGTTCCCTGGGTCATGTGACCCTTACTCTGAAGATTGATCCTTAAAGGAACAATCATCACAACGTCCATTTGAAAGCTGCTCCTCTGCCCTTTCTCCTTTGTTCCTAAAAATTCATCTCCGAAACTGCAGGCAATTCTGGTGGGCCATAAGCCTTGTTTTATACTGATGTGCAATCTGTTGATGATTGTGTTCACAAAACAGGACATGTTGTTGGCCAAGGTTACTGTACTACATTCTTGCAACAAATAAACAAATAAACCCATTCACTGACACACTGTTTCTAATTCTCCCATCATATAATGCCAGCTGGTAGTCAAATAGCTGCATATCTGGGTGCTGACAATCTGTGGGCAGGGCCTATTCGCGCTGCAGAGGCCCGCAGCATAGTGCTGAGTGAGCCACTGTGCATGCGCTGATTTGTCAGTGCCATAATTGGCGCATGCACAGTGGCCTGTCACTGCCAACCTCCCAAATGTTGGCCAGTTCAAACACTGGTCAGCCCTGCGACCTCGCACTGCTGCCCCTTCAACCCCACCCCACGGCCTGATCACTGGCCGCCAGGAAGTATCCGGGCCAGCCCTGATCACCGCACCCCCCCGGGCAACCCTGATCAACACCCCCTCCCCGGGCTGCCTTTATCCCCCCCTGCACCTGGTAGTCCTGATCTCCCGTCCCCACCCCCCCACCGGCAGCCCCGAATCCCTCCCCCCACTGCAGGCCAACTCCTCCAACTCGATATCCAGCCTCGATTGCTGGCCTCCCTCCCTCCCTTTGCCATCAGGCCTGAGTGCAGAGTGGCAGCAGGGCCCCCCACCGATCTCCCCACTGAGGCCCCTGCCCCCATTAGGCTCCTACCCCCTATGGGCCCGCCCTTATAGCCTGATGTCCAGTTGGCAGTGCCAAGATGCCCCTGGGCATTGTCACTTTGCCCCTGGGGTAGTGCCAGGGGGGCCAGATTTGCACTGCCAAGCTGGCAATGCATAGGGGGTACACCCGCCCTTAACCCAAACTCATAGGGGAGACTCCATGGCCCCCCATTCATTCCAGCGGGGTCGGGCCACCAGCTCTCTGCAAATGGGGAGCTGTAGTAAACCCCGCTGGAGTAAAACACTCCTGGCGGGGGGCAGGGGAGACGCTAACGGGCCCACGAATTACATGCAAAATCTAATTTAAATGAAGTATACAACTCTGTGCCGATTTCTGCTAAAGCAGCACAGTGGGCTGGGAGAATCGCCCCCTATATATTTTTCTCCACACGAAAAAAAATTAAAATCCAACAATGGAAAAGGAATTCTTTCATAGACTTTGGGCGGAATATTCCCTTCACACCTGCCACAGTAATTGTAGCTGGCAGAATGGAAAGTTTGGCAGTCCATTTAAAGGTCCATTGACCTTGGGTGTGAATTTCCAGTCTTTGGCACGTGCACGGCTGGAAAATCCTGCCTTTTGTGTCAAAAACTGCAGAAAAATTGCATAAAATATTTGCCTAATACACACACTTCATGTAATGAAATTTGAAGTGTTTTACACTATCTCTTTTGCTGTTCAAATATGTTGCTTTAAATACCTGGGTAATACTTTCTCATGCATTTGCCATGATAGCTATCAGTCAACAGACTTGCAGGAATACCTGAAGAAAAAATTATTCTGCCATCAAAGTCTATAGAATAAATGGAAATAATCATAGGATTCTTTGATTACTCAGTGAATTTGTGCATTTAATAAATGAGCCACGCAGGCAAGAAAGCTCGCTGATTTTAACTCTAATACATACTTAATTAGTTGATCTCAGCCATAGTTGTTGTACAACTGGTCCGAATACGCTGGATCAAAAAGAGGGAAAAATAAAATCCAGTGGTCCCCTCCCTCAACGCTACCCTACAAATCTGAGGGAAATGTGCAAGCATGTGTGAGGGCAGGATCAGGGTCAACTGTGGTACCTCTGCAATCAAATATCTAGAGTCAAAGTTCACGGATGAATAATGGCCACTTGTGCAAGGTATTGGGGGTGGGTGTCAGACGTCTGTGGAACCATATCCAAACAAGGAGTCAACTCCTTCAGGAGAGAAGATATGTTTGAACTGACTGCTCAAATTCCTTTGGCCTCAGGCATCACTGGAGTGCATTAATTGGGCAAGGACTACAATTTCTTAAAATGCATTTTTACTTTCATGTGATATTTTTGTGATCTGGAATTTTATCAACATTTTATAAATTATTGAACAACAGCAAATAAAAATATAAATGTATTTGTCTGAAGTTCCTCTGGCCACAATTTTAACTAGAGTGTGGGCCCATTTAAAATCAGCACAGTTTCAATCTTAAATCACTAATGGTGGCGAAATCTTGCCGCAGCGGCAGGACTGGAAGTAGGTGGGTCTTCCACTGGAGGTGGGGTGGCTGACCACGCACAATCATGTGGAGACCAACTAATTAGCTAGGCATGGTCAAGGGGCTTGGCCAGTTCTATGGCCGGGGGGGGCCAAGTAGTCACTATCCATCCTGTTACCTCAAAATGGCACCCAGACAGGCATCCAATCTTTACAAGTCAGCAACATCATTCTGGTTGTCTGAGAAAAGGATTTTGAGCTTGAAGTGCTGCCACCCCTCCCCCAACCTGCCGCACATTCATCCTTGGAGCTGCAAGTCATTACCCTGCACCTTCCCTCAGTTACCTTTGACCTTCCCTCCATCACCCTCGTCTTGCCTTCTGTGACCCTCAAGCCTCCCACCATCATCCTTGATCAACCTTTGAGTTGTCCTTTGTTGCCATCGAGCTTCCAGCCAGCACCCTGGACTTGCCCTCGGTTATCCTCGACTCTCACAACCTCACTACTGTCCTTCCATCAATCGCTCTTGGCCTCCTGTCTATCATGTGTTTGCCTTTGGTAGAGATTGACCTTCCCTCTGTCATCCAGCTTCTTCCCTCTGACCGCCCCCCCAGCACCCTCCTTCGGACAACCATGACTCAACCTTCCTCCCTCGGACAGAAGCCACCTGAGCTCAATGCAACAGCTCAGCCTCCTCACTTCTGGACCAGCAAAGTTTCCCACACAAGAAAAGCAGCTCCTCAGACTCCCTCAGCTGCTGCACCACCTTTCACCTGTCATAAATCAGGAGGCACGTGTTTCTCATTTGCTGTTGATTTTATCAGACAGATGCAATTTATGGAATCATAGCATTCTACAGTGCAGAAGGACGCCATTTGGCACATCGAGTCTGCACTGACCACAATCCCACCCAGGCCTTATCCTCATAACCCATGTATTTACCCTAGCTAGTCCCCCTGGCACTAAGAGGGCAATTCAGCATGGCCAATCAACCTAATTCGCACATCTTTCAGACTGTGGGAGGAAACCGGAGCACCCGGAGGAAACCCGGGGTGAACGTGCAAACTCCACACAGATAGTCACCCGAGCCAGGAATCAAACCACTGTGCCTCCGTGCCACCCTTAATCTGTCAACCGTGTGTTTTAATGAATATGCAGGAGATGCTAATGCAGTGGTTAGCACTGCTGCCTCACAGCGCCAGGGGCCCGGGTTCAATTCCTGGCTTGGATCACTGTCTGTGCGGAGTTTGCACGTTCTCCCTGTGTCTGCATGGGTTTCCTCTGGGTGCTCCGGTTTCCCCCCACAGTCCGAAAGACGTGCTGGTTAGATGCATTGGCCATGCTAAATTCTCCCTCAGTGTATCCGAACAGGTGCTGGAGTGTGGCGACTCTGGGATATTCACATTAGTTTCATTGCAGTTTTAATGTAAGCTTACTTGTGACAATAATAAATAAACTTTAAAATAAAAATAAATAAAAGTTTCACGCTGATTGCCATTGGAAATCATGATCCACCTTTGATTGTTGCCAACTTACTTCCCAAATTTCATCTCTCTGTTGGAAGCTGACATTTTAACACTTGCACAATTACGTGCCCCATCCACCTCGCTTTCCTTGATTCCGCCCTGAGTGTTTATTGAATGCTGGTGGTAATGGCTGCTCGCGAAGATTCTTATGAAGTGTTTCCCCTCTCCCCACCATCCAAACTGCAAACCTAAATGCAGGTTGACTAACTGTGAGACAGTAATACAACTGTCCAAAGTGAAGCATCACTTATAAACCAATTTAACTAGATCTGTAACAGAGATGCCAGAAAAATAAATATATTTAAATGAAGATAGGTGATTGTCTGTATTACAAGAATGACACAGCTGGACTTTACAGAATTGCAGAGCTGCTGGCTCCACACAACAGAGTGAATTCAAGAAAAGATTAATAGAAACAGTTCAGCTATCAGTGCCACTTGTTAAGCAATCATCCCAAACTTCATTTAAGATTTATAAAGCATAATCAGGTATGAATGGAGAGACTCCAGTTCAATCAAGGCACAGCATAGTCCAGACTTGGAGACATGGCTATAGCGAGAATTAATCTTCTTCAGAACACTGATATACTGTCCCAATTTCAGAAGGAAAGGAAACGATATATATACACTGATAAAATTCATCTGCCAGTTCAGAGAGTGCAATAAATTCTGTTGCTCTTAACATGAAGATAATCCTGCACCTGAGACTTTGGTCAGCTCACAAATATTCATTTATTTTCCTTTGCTACTGACCATTGTGTTGCCAGGATGCATATAATATACTGAAGCCACTCATCCATCCAATCCTTGGTGAATTTAAATGGTTTTTAAGCTGCTGACGGAATTAACAATTTCTCAGCTTCTTACCAAAAAAAAGGGTGTCCTCTTATCTGCTTCTAAGCAGCAGCAGTCCTCATAAGCAGCAGAAAGCTGACCTTGCACAGATGACATCGCCAGGCTTGATGTTGCCACCTATTATATTTCCATTTGTCTTGTTAAATGGCTGATTTACGTTACTCGATCTTTTTAAACTGTCACATGCTATCTGTTTTCATGATCAAGCATTATCTGACTGTCTCATTCAAAGGAGATGAACAATTAGCTTAGAGGGAAATGGCAGATTTGCATACTGAGACTTCATTCATTCTTAATTATTGGAACATAGTAAGAAATAGGGACTGAGTTGGACATTTTGCTCCTCAAACCTGCTCTGCCATTCAATACATCATGGCTGATTTAAATGTGGCCTCAATTCCACTTTCCTACCTGCACCTCTTCAGTAATTCTTGACTCCTTTATACATCAGTAATCTGTCTAAACTAGGCTTGAACATATTCAACGATCCAGCTTCCACTGTCTCTCTGGGGAAGAGAATTCCCAAGATTAACCACACTTTGAGAAAAACATTCCTCCTCATGTCTGCCTTAAATGGGACACCGTTTATTTTCAAACTGTGCCTCCTAGTGCCAGATTCCCCCATCAGAGTAAACATTCTCTCAGCATCTACTCTATTAAAGCCCCCTCAGATTCTTAATCCTTGAGTTTCTGGATTTCCAACTGGGAAAAAAAAATCTTTCTCCTCCACCCAATCATCAATTTGTGATTCTCTTTTCCAAGGGAATGCAACTTCAGTTGGCCCAGTTAACATAGATGTCACCAGCTATTAAAACACAACACAACTTAGCCAAGACAAGTTCTATCCTCATCCATTATTCCCACACAAGCATCTTCAACAGTTCACAAGTATGTGTGTCCTGTGTGTGCGTGTGTGTATGTATGTGTGTGCATGTATGTATGTGTATGTATGTAGTGCAAATGTAATGTGCGTATGCATGTATGTTTATGTGCATGTATGTGTGTATGTTTGTGTGCATGTACATGTGTGTGCATGTACATGTGCATGTGAGTGTGTGCAGGAAAGCAAACATTTGCATTTCCTTCAATACATTGGCTTAGACCAGAGAACACAGTGAACTAGAGACCTTCCAGTTCTGAATATAATTCGGTCTCACATTCGGCAGTTCATTTTTTCTATCTGAGTCATGGGCAAGTGACTTTGTTTCTTTTGCTGTTGGTAAAAGATCACTACAGCAAATTATTTTAGCTCAGCTCCTCTTCTGCCGACACATTCAATAAGCATGAAGATCTATGCCTCGAGTTTACTCAGGGATTTACTTGGTGAGGACAGGCAGAAACTCTAGAAAAGTGGTGTAAACAGTTAAGAGCAGCCATATATACCATTTCTCCAGGTTCCTCCCAAAACTTTGGTGGAGATATAGGTCATCCTGTAGGAATTGTTTTCCATACTCTTCATAGGGCTAAAATTTGCCTTTTGGGTTGAGACCCCAGTGTCAAATTGGAGTCATAATCCTGCACTATGAGGGAAAATAATCATCAGGTAATGATTTTCTCCAATTCGGGCAAATGGAGGCCAGAGGTGTGCTCACAGTCCAATTAATGATGGATGGGTGGGCTCATGAAGTTCAAGGGTCACCGAGAGGGCTTTCAGTTTGAAAGGAGCTTCAGGCCTAGCTGTAAGGTGAGTCAGGGAGAGAGCACCCTCTTTTTTCCCTTCTCTTTCCACTTTTGCCATGTTACATTGGGTCGTCCACAATGCTGGTTGATCATGCTTCACACTAACCATCATTTTTGGGATTTAGTGAGTGATTACAGCCGAATGACCTTCCTGCTATTGCCCCTTCCTATTTAACTGCGCAGGATGTCTGCACCAATATGTGTTGGCTTGCCTGGGTTTCTCCATGTCAACAAGATTCTGGCTCAGAGGCAGGGGTGCTACTGCTTGATCCACACTTGGACATTATTCTCACCCTTGATTGAAGTGGTGGGGGTCAGGGCGGAGGGGGGAGGGGGGGGGAGAAGGGGAGCCCCTCTAAAGGGTGGGCTGTGGCAGCCGCATCCACATGGACAGGGAGGGGCCTTTAGGCCCACAATCAGTGCTGCCTCCCAGCCTGCTGTATGGAGGCCATGTCCGTGCATCTAAACTGTGGCACACCACCTGCACGAACCTGGAGGCTTACTGCAATATCCCTTTAATTGGCCTGTGGATATAATCGGGGAATGGGCATGCAAGTCAGCAGGGCAACTTTTAGCTCCCGCACGCTTCCAATTCCTGCCTTGGTAGGGGCTCAAAATCCAACTCGAGGACAAACAATACTGAATGGAATAGAACCCATACAATGCAGAAAGAGACCATTTGGCCCATTAAGCCTATACTGACTCTCTGACAGAGTATCTTATCCATGCCCACCACTCTGCTCTATCCGCTGGCTAATCCATCTCATCTATCCTGATACTGTCTGCACAGTAAGAAACTGAGGTGTGGATTTTGACTCTGAGTGACAGAATAAACTGGGTGATGGCAAGTCAGCAGCTCATTCCTCTTCTCTCCTGATTTGTGTTTCCATGAAAGTCAGAGGAGATAAAAATCAGATGTAAAATGGGCTGCTTATTCGCTCTCACCAGCTTTATTTTGTCACACAAAGTCAAATCCACCCCCAAGATTTCTCTGAATAGTGAAATAAAATTGTTATTGATACTTAGCAAAATTATACATTCTTAATGGTTCATATTTTTAAACCAGCATCAGAACGTGGTTGTAGGATTTTTCTGAGTGACCATCTTGTGCGTGTGCAACTTGGAGAGAGGCACAGCAAACTAACAGCACTCAAATACAAATGGCAATTTGTTATTTAATATTGCTAACTCTCAGCTGCAGAGAATTTAATTTCAAGATTGCCATAGAGATTCATATTAAATTTAAAAACTGATATCCTAACCAAGATTATGTAATATGGGTTAGACTATTCGGAATAACTGAATGAATTTATTAATGAACCTAATAGAGATATCACTTAGCAGAGTTATCTAAGAATACTGAAAGGTCTGGATAGAGTGGACAAGGGAAAGATGTTTCCATGAGGCGGAGAGACTAGGATCCAAGGGGACAGCCTCAGACTAAAGAGACAACCCTTGAGAACCGAGATGAGGAAGAATTTCTTCAGCCAGAGGCTGGTGAATCTATGGAATTCATTGCCACAGAAGACTGTGGAGGTCATTAAAATATTTAAGACAGAGATGGATAGGTTCTTTACTGGCAATGGGATCAAAGGAGAGAAGACAGGAGAATGGAGTTGAGAAACTTATCAGCCATGATTGATTGGCGGAGCAGACTCAATGGGCCAAAGGGCCTAATTTTGCTCCTATATCTTATGGTCTAAGGAAGAATTGTACTAACTCACCTGCAGGTAGCTACAAATGCCTCCTCACCATAAAAGGCAAAATCTGTGCAAATAGGGCATTTGGAAATAAAGTTCTCACCATCTCAAAGTTAATGGAATGTGCTCAGAGCCTGTAAACTGCGACTGAGCATCCACACTAAAATCATGAAGTCTTCAGGAAGGAGCGATTTGTAGCTGGTTATTGTTCTTTAACTCTGCCCTTTAATTCTGTGCATTGTTTTTATTGCCTCATTAATTGCATTCTTTAGAATGCTCTGTGTCAATCCCTCAGGAGAGGTTGCGATTAAACACAATTATGAAAACCTCCCTGAGGCTTCACATAATGACATGATTCTGAGCGCCAGATTCAGTAAGAGTCAACAACCACTGCAGAAAACGAGGACGCAAACAGAAGGAGTTTCTGAACGATGTTTTTAAAACAGCTTTGTTGAAAAATATCTGGCGAACTTAATAATCAGGGAAATGTTTTCACTGCTTGTTGCCATTTGCAAAGCTTACTTTGTGAAACAAGATGACTCCAGATGTGATGGGCTTTTAAAGCAGATCAGAACAGTGTAAAATTTAAGAAAAGAACATACAGAATCATTTAATCAGTGAAATGTTTCAAACATTTCTAATATGATACTCATGTAAAAGCTAGTGGGATATTAAATAAAACTGGGTTGTGGTGTAGAGAGTCCAAACAACAAAATACTGCTGGAGACAGCTTTTGACAATGCCTAAACATTTCTCATGTGGTAAAAGCAAACAAAACTATTGCTGAAACGTACATACAAAGCCTGGAATTTTCCTCAGTGCCAATATGGCACAGGGTGATGGATGGCTGAGTTATAGATGACTTTAAGTTTATGGAGCAAGGAAAATTGGGAGGCTGACCAGGAGTGCATTGGAAGCGGCAACTCTGGAGTGACAAAGGCATGGGTGAGGGTTCAGGAGTGAAGTTAACAGATGTTACGGTGGCAGAAATTGATGATCTTAGCAATAGCATGGATATATGATTCAGAATGTCCACCCCACTGGTGAAAGATAAGATTCAAGGGACACTCTGGGATTGGCCCTGAAGCAGAGTGGGGGGAGGGGTGTTGCCAGAACTGTAAGAGTGGGGGTGGAGAACTGTCAGAAGGGGGATGCGGGGGATGAAGACGGGGTTCCCTAACAACGCTGACATGGAAGAGGGGGGACATGTACCAGCCGCTGATGCCTCTATGGGAACAGGAAGGCAAGCCGCCCAGAGGAAATCACTGTATACCAGTATGTACAGTGCTTGCACAAAATTCACCGATCAAATCGTGTCCTGGATGGAGGCGACCGAGGACATGGGATGAATTGTGCAAAGTCAGAATGATCCCGTGTTTTATGGGACGGTTAGTTACCCTGATGTAGCTGGAAGCCTCTTGGAGTCAAACACCAAGCTTGTAAATGGTCTGGTTCAGTCTCAGCTGGTGGTACAAGAGAGAGAGTGGAGTTGATAGCTAGGGACTGGAGTTTCTGGTGAGGGTGGAAGGCAATAGTTTCAGTCTTCCCAATTTTGGTATTGCAGCATACAGATTTCCTGCAGTGGTAATTCTGTGATGCTGTGCTCTCAGGGGAGAACTGCACTTGCTGGGAGCACAGGAAATAGGGCTAAAACAGTGTAACCTTAACTGCCCAATTCGCACTCTGCTGAGAGTAATAAGGAATGATCCCTTATTAGGGTTATGTGCAGATTCTTTTGATGCCTGATATTTTAATTGGAATGCATGTATTGATTAATCTGTAGCGTGGAATCTTCTTGAGGATTTTTGGGGTCTCACCTGCTGGCTAGAGAGCCGACGAGAGACCCATGTTGCCTTGTTTCAGGAAGGCCTGCTGACTCACATGTGGATGGGGGTTGCAGGGATAGGATGTCAGGGTCTCAGCAGCCAGGGCAAGCGATGGCTCTCAGCAGCAGCCCCATTTCTCCACTTCCTCGATCAGGCACATGAATTCCTTTGAGCGAGGGGACCTCCCCTCCACGAATCCCACTCCCCTACCCCCACCCACTTCCCACAACCCACTCCCCTACCCCCACCCCCTCCCCACACCCAGAGGTGACAAGCTGACCACACAGTTTTACTTACTGTACAAGCCACATGATGACAGGCCCGCCTGCAGCTGGGTTAATACCAGAAGTGGTGAGATGATGGTCCTATGGTCATAAATTGGCCGCCTAAGGGCCTCAGTTGGTGGCTAAGCCGGCCATGGGCCTTTCTGCCCAGAACTTAATTATGGTGATGGCAAGAAGATGGCGAGTTTCCAGTCAGCCACCATCCTGCCCAAGCAAATGCCCTACCCACCTCCAAGCTAGCTACCCACAAGAATGCATGATTCTGGCCATAATATTTAACATATCACACGACCGTTAGTCATTCATCATGTGCAGCATCAAACAATAAGGCAACAAAAGTACAGAAGTTAGCAAATGTTTTTGAGAGCTTCAGCCAACAATGGACCACAAGCTAAATAAAACCATCCTGTGTCTTTCTCATTGCAGATTATATAAATAATGGGCATCCTGGAGCAATGTCACATTTCTAATCTCATCTCAGGCTTTGATGGTTGTGATAAACCATTTGAGATTTGCTCTTACAGTTTATGGTATCATCTGAACCCCTGGACCATAATACCGGTTTGCAACTGTTCCCAGGTGCCCATTATTCTCTATATTCAGCATGGCAGGGAGATTAATTTTGCTAAATTGCTGCCAGCTTTGCTGAAGATATATTTAATAGCAAATGAATGTCTGTAGGGCCTGTGCTTGAGTTCCTACTAAGAGGAGATTGCTTAGTTTAATAATGTGGCACTCTCTTAACTACAACAAGCATTCATTCTTTCACTGTGCCAGATCTGTAAATGCTCACAACATAACCCCGTGATATCCTTACTGGGAGAATCCTTGCAAAATACATAGACTGAGGCCACTGTGAGACAGTTTAGAGTAAACTGCATACTGTTTACATTGATCCTTTTCCTGCAAGCCACAGTTCTATAATAACATGCATAAGAATTGGAAGTGATCAATTATCAGGAGTCACAGGTCTTGAACAGTCATCAGAAAAAAAGCATTATAGCTTTTAGCTTCTAAAATTACAACCAGCACTGTTATTGATCATTAGTTGAAGGTATGAAAACTGCAAACACATTGTGTGTTAACAGTTATTTGTTGCAACCCACTTGTGCTATGGAGTCCCTGTATTGTCAACTTAGTTTGAGCGACACATTATTTCCCCAGCGCACCCCAATCTATTTTCCGCCTCACTAAACTTATAGAACCCTGCATAAATTCTCCCCTCATGGTATTAGTTTGTCACATTGGAAACACATTGCTTTCCTTCCATTCCTTTAGTCAGGATGCACAGGCATTGGATTGAAAGTTAGGTTTTACCTCAGTGAAACAAACAAAAATAACCTGATCATCCAGTCAAGAAACTGCAGATTTCACTGAAAAATGGGTCGGCAATGCTGGATGGAGAAGTTGTTTAGAAAGCTGCATTTCCCGAGCATTGTTTGTGTTAGACTGAGCCTCCCAGCAGAATTTGTCAGTTTTTATACAAGTGATTTATTACTTCTTGTTCTATTAGCAAAAACTAAATGAGTTTCTGGCAGCAACTAATCTGTTGTTAACAGGTACAAATACAAGCAAATAAGGTCTGGCTCCCTCAGCAACTCCCAAACTGTGATTTAGTGTTTTAAAATGTATATATAACTGTCATGGAAAGCATGTGACATTATTGTACATCTTTTTGCACCATTTTGATTTTTGGTTCAGCTGTTCAGCCTTATGATTGTGAAGGACGTTATTTCAATCGGCGTCGTATGTTATTTTTCCAGATAAAAGGGGTGAAAAGACAAACTCAATGAGTGTAAATATAAGAGATGGTCCAAGCCAAAGTCTATGTATAATGCTCATTGGAGCTTTCTTAATTCTCATGTTTCCAGCATGGAAACAAGCTACTCGGTTCTGCATACCTGTGTAGTTTTATTTAAATTAGTTATACACAGCAACTGAAAGAATTCTACTAAAGCCACAACTTTCAATGGTTCAGGGGGTACATGCACTGTTTAATATATTATTAAGTCATATTGAGCAGGAAGGTTTCAGCTTCAATCCTTGGTCTATGACATGCAAGTGCAAAAGAAATCAAACCAAACCAGTGCTCTTAGAAGGGGGCAATTAAAGGAAGGGCGGAGTTAAAACCCTATATTCCCATTTTTCCTTCCACTATCTGACAAAAGCATTCCACCTCCATGGCCATCCCTCAGGGCCAGAACAATGGCTGTGTATCTGCCATCATTTTAATTCCAATTATTTTCCTTCATTCAAACTGATTGGTTTGGGTGAACCACGCAGTGACAGGTTTGCATGGTTAAACTTAGCAATAAAAATATACTTGCCGCACAAGGTGAAAGAGGTATGCAATACAATAGCATTGATGGTGCGAAAATACATTATTATTTCTAACTTGCATGTGGCAAGAAGAAAGAGTTCGCATTTATAAGCATCTTTTTGAATGTCTCAAAGTGATTCCCAGCCAATTAAATACTTTGAAATTTCAGCATGGACCATGTGCTTAGGTCTCAGGTTGGGATTTGAACTCATAGACTTCTGCCTCAATGGTGAGAGTGCTATCACTGAGCCAAGGCTGATATCTAAAAGTTGTTCATTTGCTAATTAGGACTCAAGAATATCTCTTTTGCTTAATTTTTTTCCTTTCCGTTCCTGAAAGCACTGCGCTATTTGGGGCGGGGGTGGTGGGGGGGGGGGTTATCCAAAGGGCATCAGCCAGCCCCTGTGCCCATTATATATTGGTCAACTTGGGTAGCACATGTCAGTGGGGATTAATGGCAAACCCAGTCTCATCCTTACCTTAATTGCTTAATACGTTTGCACTTTCCAATAAGGGTTTCTGGATCGTGACTCGAGGTGGGAAACATATCTGATTTTTAAGAACATAAGAACTAGGAGCAGGAGTAGGCCATCTAGCCCCTCGAGCCTGCCCCGCCATTCAATAAGATCATGGCTGATCTGATAGCGGTTTAGTTCCACTTACCCGCCCGCTCCCCATAACCCTTAATTCCCTTATTGATCAGAAATCTATCTACCTGTGACTTAAACATATTTAACGAGGTAGCCTCCACTGCTTCAATGGGCAGAGAATTCCAGAGATTCACTACCCACTGGGAGAAGAAGTTCCTCCTCAACTCTGTTCTAAACTGACTCCCCCTTATTTTGAGGCTGTGTCCTCTAGTTCTTGTTTCCTTTCTAAGTGGAAAGAATCTCTCTGCCTCTACCCTGTCGAGCCCCTTCATTATCTTATATGTCTCTATAAGATCTCCCCTCAGCTCTAAACTCCAATGAGTACAGGCCCAATCTACTCAATCTCTCCTCATAAGCTAACCCCCTCATCTCCGGTATCAACCTGGTGAACCTTCTCTGTACTCCCTCTAAGTCCAATACATCCTTCCGCAAATAAGGGAACCAAAACTGCACACAGTACTCCAGTTGCGGCCTCACCAGTACCTTGTACAATTGCAGCAAGACCTCCCTGCTTTTATACTCCATCCCCCTTCGCAATAAAGGCCAACATTCCATTTGCCTTCTTGATCACCTGCTGCACCTGCAAACTGAGTTTTTGCGATTCATGCACAAGGTCCCCCAGGTCCAGGTCCCTCTGCACAGTAGCTACATTTTTCTACTTCCAGGGGCACTAATGCCAATTCTAGTACCCTTCCTACTCCCCCAGAGGAGGTCACCAAACTCATTAAGGCCATTGATCCAAACTGGGGCCTTCTTGGTCTGTGTCACAAACCATGCTAATGTTACATGTGATGGTGTCCCAACTTGCTGCACTGGTTCATGGTGGTGTATAATGTTTTTGGAATATTGCAAGGAGTCATGTAAAACCTCAGTGAGAAGCCAGCCAAGTCATCATATAAACAGTTACTACAGAATATTTAACTTAAAAGAAAAGAAAAATACACAACAAAATGAACTGCAATACTCTAAGACACTTAAGTAAATGAATAACTAAACACACACACAGGTTATGTCAAAATTACCCCTTGTTTCAAAATAAATCTATAATTCTTGAACACTGTAAGACTTCCCTTTCCCAAACAACCGCCAAATTAACTAACTCTACAGGCGGGATTTTATGGCCTTGCTCGTCCCGAAACCGTAAAATCCCACCCGAGGTCAACAGACCCCACCATTATCTGCTCCTCGCCCGCTCCAATTCCTGTGGTGGGTGGGGTGGTAAAATTCCAGCCGATAAGTCAAATCCAGCTTATAGTTACCACACAATACAAGGCTGATGATCAAGTCTGGGAAATGTCTTTTTCTGGTCCAGCGAATATTGCAATGACTTAGTTCTAAGACTTAGATGCAATACCATAACATCTCTGAGAAGTAAAAATGTTACAGGACCCCCTTGGCTGTGAAATGGATCCTAGTCTCCTGGCTGAGAGGTATGAACTGGCCTTTCTGCTTCTGAGGGGGAGAACAGTTATATTGTTTCCCCTTTTGTTATTTCAAACTCAAGAGTCAGCTTTTTACATATCTTGAATTATTTCCTTTTGTGGAGCTTAGCATTTCTATAGCCCTGAATCACCCAGTTATTTAGGTGAACTGTTTCTGCTTGTGGAACTTAACATTTCTACAGCAGTCATCTAAGTGATCTGTTTCTACTATGAGAGCAATTTACACCTGATCATCTTTAGAATGCCTTTGGAATGTCCTGATCACTTTTTGAAGCTCGCCTGCCCATGGAAATGCTGGTTGTTACTGTTGTGAGGCAGATTTCTATCTTTCTGTACTTTTTAAATTATTGTTACTGCTGCTGCTAGGGAAATCCTTGACAGTTTGTAAGCCTCAGCTCCACATTAGAGAGAGCACTTATTGGCTGAATCACCGGAAGAACCTCATTTTTCATATATTACCTTGTGTTAAATGAAGCTTACTCAAAATATGTCACCTGAAGCTTAGAATGCAGATCCTCAATGTTGCTCAATCAGTGTGACCTCATTGAGGTGTACAAGATTATGAGGGGCGTGGACAGAGTGGATAGGGAGCAGCTGTTCCCCTTAGATGAAGGGTCTGTCACAAAACGACATACGTTCAAGGTGAGGGGCAGGAGGTGTTTAGGGGAGATGTGAGGAAAAACCCAGAGGGTGGTGATGGTCTGGAATGCAATGCCTGGGAGGGTGGTAGAGGCAGGTTGCCTCACATCCTTTAAAAAGTACCTGGATGAGCAATTGGCACATCATAACATTCAAGGCTATGGGCCAAGTGCTAGTAGATGGGATTAGGTGGGAGCTCAGGTGTTTCTCGCACATCTGTGCTGACTCAATGGACCGAAGGGCCTCTTCTGCACAGTACGATTCTATGATTCTATGCTCATATGAATTCACAATTGAAAATTATTGGTTTTTCTGATTTACAGTCCTGTTAAATACAAGGTGAAAGGGGGTGTGAAATTCACCTCAGGCTGTGATAGAAAAAGGGTGCTAAGGGATTAGCAGTTCATTATACACAGTATCTGGCATTCAGTTCCATTGCAGGCATTAGAATCATTTTGACACTGCCCATTCTTGCACCACTGTCCAAGATCAATTTTTACCTCAAACTCTGAAACAACCATTTAGAAAGATAATATAATCTGGCAATCATTAAAATTAACTGTCACTTTTATCCATCTGAAATATTATCAGTAAATGGGCAGACCATTATTCAGATTACTGACACCTGACTAGTTTTGATTGACTAAATATGTTTCCTTTCCTCCTTCCCTATACAAGGGAGGAAAAAAATAACTAATGATTACACATACATAGAGGCAAGAACAGTATCAATCTTCAATTAAGAGGTCAGATTTCCTTTACTAATACTAGTTAAGAAATGGAGACTCAACATATAATGAGGGTCAATTATAGTTATGCAAGACTGTCACTAATTATATGTGTGGGTTTTTCTTTTTGTTCTGCATAATTTCCTAAACATGTAGGTCACATTGAGTCTTTTTAAACAGAATATGCCTGGGTTTTCATATTCATGTATTATGGAACATAGGAAGCAAAAACACTGGTTGTGAAAACCCCATCCATATGTGTTGAAGTTGGGGCAGCACCGTGGTTAGCACTTTTGCCTCACAGCAGCAGGAGCCCAGGTTCGATTCCAGCCTCGGGTGACTGGAGTTTGCACATTCTCCGTGTATCTGCGTGGGTTTCCTCCGGATGTTCCAGTTTTCTCTCACAGTCCAAAGCTGTGTGGGTTCGGTGGATTGGCCATGCTAAATTGTCCCTTAGTGTCCAAAGATGTGTAGGCTAGGGGGATTAGAGTGGTAAATGCACAGGGTTACAGGGATGGGGGCGGGGGGAGGGGATGAGCCTGGGTAAGATGCTCTTTCGGAGAGTTGGTGCAGACTCGATAGGCTGAATGGCCTTCTTCTGCACTGTCGGGATTCTGTAATTCTATGAGGTAAAGTACTACATATATTACTCAAGAAGAACAACATTTGACTTTCCCAAATAACACTCTGACCGAGTATTTTTTCTCTTTGCACTCCCACACGCAGCGAGAATATCACAAATCTCTACTTCCTGCTCAACAAAAACTTACACTTAAATAGCATCTCTGACACAGTAAAACATCGCAAGGCTTTTCAGATTTTTTGTCAAATCTGACGCTGAGCCACATAGGGAGATATGAAGACAGGTGATTGAAACGTTTGGTGCAATGTAGGTTTTAAGGAGCACCAGAGAGTGAGGTAGAAAAGCGAAGAGATTTATGGAGGGTATCCCAGAGCTTTGGACTTAGACAGGTGAAGGTATGGTTTCCAATGCTGAATAAAGAATATCTGTGATGCAGAGGAGGCCAGAATTAGAGGAATGCAGAGTTCATGCAGGGTTCCAGGGCTGAAGGACTTTACAAAGATAGGACAAGATGAGACTGTGGAAGGATTTGAACACATGCTTGAACAATTAAACTGAGAGCCTTTGTTGCTCAGCTAGCACAAACTGATGAATAACTTGGGCAGCACGGTGGCACAGTGGTTAGCACTGCTGCTTCACAGCTCCAAGGACCTGGGTTCAATTCCAGCATTGGGTCACAGTCTGTGGAGTTTGCACATTCCCCCTGTGTCTGCGTGTGTTTCCTTCGGGTGCTCCGGTTTCCTCCCACACTCCAAAGAGTGCGGATTAGGTTGATTGGACATGCGAAACTAACCCTTAGTGTCCCAGGATGTGATAGGTTAGAGGGGTTAGCAGGGTAACTAAGTAGGGGTAGAGCCTGGGTGGGATGGTTGTCAGTGCAGACTCGATGGGCCAAATGGCCTCCTTCTGCACTGTAGGGATTCTATGAATTCTATGATAGACCTTGACGTGAGTATGAGTGGGAGAGACTTGGATGAATTCGGGTTTACAATAGGAGCACAATAGGAGATTGGTCAGGAGTGCAATGGAATAGTCGTACCTGGAGGTACTAAGTACATGGATGAAGATTTCAGCAGGTATCACAAAATTAGAAGAAGGCGGAGTTGGTGATGGAGATTTTTCAAAGCTGAGTTTAGGGCCAAAAAGAAAGGTGATGTAGATGGGAAGTGGAAGGGGTCCAAGAGTAGATAGTTGGAGAACGCCAGAGATAACAGTGCAAAAGTGCAAAGTGAAACAATTGCAGGGGATTATCTGACCAGAGCTGGTTGAATTAAGAATGGAACTAAACAAGAGCAGTCCCATTGGGCTGGGCAACGGAGGACAGATGTTTAGGATTGTATGATCAACTGTGTCAAAGGCTGCAGACAGGTCACAAAGGAGGAAACATAGAAACGAGAAGCACGAGTATGCCATTTAGCTCTTCACGGCTGCTCCGCCATTCATTTTGATCATCAAATTCACTATCCTGATCCCCCTTCCCCCCAATATCCCTTGATCCCTTTAGCCCCAAGAGTTATAACTAATTTCTTCTTGAAACCAGACAATGTTTTGGCCTCAACTACTTTTTGTGGGAGTGAATTCCATACATTCACCACTCTCTGGGTGAAGAAATTTCTCCTCACCTCAGTTCTAAAAGATTTACCCCTTATCCACAAACTATGACCCGTAGTTCTGGACTCCCCCACCATGGGGAACAGGAGGAGGAGGTACGCCATGGTTGCAGCCTCATAGGATGTCAGTTGTGAATTTGATAAAGACTGTTTTAGTACTATGTCAGGGGCAAAAACCTAATCACAGCATTGCGTAAGAATGATCAGTGCTAAAGAAAAATCATTGAACTGACAATTAATCTGATTTTCTTTCAGCTATATCTGTGCTAGAATTGTTGTACACAGTGCTCGTGAGACACATGATTAGCAGCAATGCTTCCGATCACCAGCAAGGATGGTTTATTGTGGTTACACAGAGTAAAACAGGTCAGAATGTTGGAGTGAGCAGCATACACAATATCCAGCACTGTGATTTCTCCCACACTGACGAAATCAGTGGCAAGAGAACCAGGAAAGCTGCCATGCATTGGAGTTCCCACCTACCCTTGCATAAACTCTCTCTTTCCCCCAGCCCCTCGCACATACTCTCTTCCCACCTACCCTTGCATAAACTCTCTCTTTCCCCCAGCCCCTCGCATATACTCTCTTCCCCCACCCCTCGCACACACGGTCTTCCCCCTACCCACACATACACACACTCTTCCCCTGCTGTATACACACTCTTCCCCCCTACCCTTGCATACACTCCCACTTTCCTCCACCTCTCGCACGCACCCTCTTCCCTCTATCTTTGCACACAGTCTCCCTCCCCCCCAACTCCTTGCACACATTCGCTCTTCCCCCCTACAGGTCAGAGGCACATTTATAGTTTGTGGAGCCCTGTGCTCAGCTTCATTTTCAGGTCCTCCCACCCCTCTGGGATCTGAAGCCTGAAACCCATCCCTCCCATGCATTCTCTTCCCCCCTACCCTCACAAACACTCTCTCTTCCCTCCCAATGCACACTCTCTCTTCCCCCCTACCCTTGCATACACACTCACTTTCCCCCACCCCTTGCAGGTGCTCTCTTCCCCCTACCTTTGCATACACTCACACTTTCCTCCACCCCTTGCACGCACTCTCTTCCTTCTACCTTTGCACACAGTCTCTCTTCCCCCCACTGCTTGCACACATTCTCTCTTCCCTTCTCCCCTCAAACACATTGTCTCTTCCCCCCCCCTTTGCACTCACTCTCTCTTAACCTCACCCTTTGCACAAACACTCTCTTCCCCCCTCCTCACACTTGGCATGAATTAATTCCAGCCTCCCGGATTGCCTGGATCCACCTCAGTTCGCCTACCACCACAACAGGTCCACAGCAGGTGCCATCTCTCTGGCTCTGCAATCAACCCTGGAACATCTAGATAACAAAGACACCTATGTCAACTCCTATTTATTGACTACAGCTCAGCCTTTAACATCATTATTCCTCTGAAACTCATCTCCAAACATCATGGCCTGGGCCTCAGCTGCTCCCTCTGCAACTGGACCCTGAACTTCCTAACCCACAGACCGCAGTCAGTAAGGATAAGCAACAACACCTCCTCCACAATCATCTTCAACACCGGTGCCCCACAAGGCTGTGTCCTCAGCCCCCGACTATTCTCCTTATACACCTATGACTGTGTGGCCAAATTCCCCTCTAATTCGATTTTCAAGTTTGCTGATGACACCACTGTCGTGGGTCGGATCTCAACCAATGACGAGACAGAGTACAGGAATGAGATAGAGAATCTGATGAACTGGTGCTGCAACAATAATCTCTCCCTCAATGTCAATAAAACGAAGGAGATGGTCATCGACTTCAGGAAGCTAAAGGAGAACATGCCCCTGTCTACATCCATGGGGGTGAAGTAGAAATGGTCGAGAGCTTCAAGTTTTTAGGTGACCAAATCACCAATCACCCCCATGCCGACACTATAGTTAAGAAAACCCACCTATGTCTCTATTTTCTCAGAAGGCTGAGGAAATTTGGCATGTCAGCTAAGACTCTCACCAACTTTTACAGATGCACCATAGAAAACATCGTTTGCGGATGTATGACAGCTTGGTATTGCTCCTGCTCTGTCCAAGACCGCAGGAAACTACAAAAGGTCGTGAATGAAGCCCAGTCCATCACACAAACCAGCTTTCCATTCATTGACTCTGTCTACACTTCCTGCTGCCTCGGAAAAACAACCAGCATAATTAAAGACTCCACGCACCCCAGGCACACACTCTCCCAGCTTCCTCCGTCGGGAAAAAGATACAAAAGTCTGAGGTCATGTACCAACTGACTCAAGAATAGCTTCTTCCCTGCTGCCATCAGACTTTTGAATGGACCTACCTCGCACTAAGTTTATTTTTCTCTGTACTCGAGCTATAACTGTGACACTACATTCTGCACTCTCTCCTTTCCTTCTCTATGAATGGTATGCTTTGTCTGTATAGCGCACGAGAAACAATACTTTTCACTGAATACTAATACATGTGACAATAATAAATCAAATCAAATCAAATCACACTTGCTCTCTTCCCCACTCCGCACACAAACTCTCTGTTCCCCCTTTCTCGCAATTGTTCTTTCTCCCTGCCACCACCAGTGGTGTAGTTGGAAATTTTGAGGTGCAGGAGCTCTGAGAAAATGTGCTGACTCGGTACTTTCTCAATATGCTGTTACTTTGTTTTCCTATGTATTAATCACTTGAGTCCCCAAACATTTGTAAAACAAAGTTTTTTAAGTGACAAATATTACTGCTGGTTGGGATTTTATTTAGAACCATGAATCATTGAATCATTATCCTTTAGCATAGCAATAAAATCATTATGCAACAGTTTAATTATGTAATTTAAGCCAATTGAAACATGAATTACAGAACTTTATCAACAAGACATAGAACAAAGTTGGGGAAATAAAGTTAATATACAGATCAGCCATAATGAACAAGTTTAAGAGGCTAAATGGCCTACTCTTGTTCATATGTTCCTATCATGATATCAATGAATGGAGCTTGGCACATGTGTGAATGCATTCAGGCATCAAACCCCTTTCCAGTCAATTCAAACTCGTCCAGATTTCAAAGAACTATTAATCAGCTAGATTAATGGTGTGGTGAACCATCGTTGGTTCCCACCAGTTAGTGCTGAGCCAGGGTCTGGCCAGTACTATGAGTCTGTATATATGTTACTGTTGGGGTTAGGGTTGGGCTGTTCTACATGTTACTGTTGGGGTTAGGGTTGGGCTGTTCTACCTGTAATATAGTTATTATGGTACATCCCAGTCGGGCTCCGCCTCCTGGGAGAGGTATAAAGGTCACTGCTCTGTCTGGGACCCTTCAGTCTGGGATCGTGTATTATATATGGTAGCTCTATTGTAGTAGTCAATAAAAGCCTTTATTTCCTCGAGCATCTCTAGCCTCGTGAGTTATATCGCGCATCAAATGGCTTGCATAATACCTCTCTGATTTTCTCCAGCATTTGAGGTTAAATGTTATCAGGTCCAGCAATCGGATCAATCTTCAATGCCTCCAACAAAGCTGAGGCCATTTATGCATTTATATTCAAGGAGTCAATATCCGAAGCATTTGTATTCATCACTGCATCATCGTCAATCGTGAAAATGAATACAAAACACATGTATTTACATTTCAGCTATATCCTACTCCTCAATCCTCCATGCTAAATCTTTCAAAAGAACCTATGTGGCTTTTCTGGGTTACGAAATTCAGGATCCAGTCGCAGAGGGAGGAGCCGAGGCCAGGCCACGAAGTTTGGAGGTGAGTTTCGTAGGAATAATGGTGTTTTAACATCATTTAGGCTGAGGCCTTTAGGCTGAGCTGTAGCCAATAAATAGGAGTCTGACATAGGTGTCTTTGTTATCTAGGTGTTCCAGGGTTGAGTGCAGAGTCATTTTGTGCTTATGCTTCAAACAGAACTTAAAAAGATTCACCAGGGAATGCCATATGATCAGTTGTTTTCTCCCCAATGCATTTTCGACATTCAATTGTGGCTTTAGTTGACTTCAACTGTATCTGATGTCTATACTTGCCATCTTGTCAATGCTTTATTCTTTGTGAAACATATATTTTTGAGACAACTTTCTTATTATTGATACAAATAACTTTATTTTTCTTCTCTAAAACTATACCACACCCCAAACTCAATTGTGAAACCTTTCTTAACACCTGAAAATTGAACCTATTATTACAGCAGGTATAGCAAGTTGTCTGCAGCAATAGTTTTATCAACCAATGAAATATGATGGTGGAATAAGTATTGATGTGAATTGAGGGGTTGGTAGGACACACAATTTCCCATCAGAAACAGTGGCAGGAATTGAATGCATCAAATGTTTTATATCCAGAATTTAAAAAAACAGAGAAGTATGGGAAATAGGATGATGTGGATAATTCTTCCTGGGAGCTGTACAGTTACAATAATAGGCCAAGTAGCTTCCTTCTGTGCTGTGAAATTCTACAGTTTCCACATGGAAATCGGATATCATCCCAGGAATACCGCTACTGATTAAATCCATTACTCCCTAACATGTTGAATAAGGAAAAGATTCTTGCCTGAATCCTCAACTATTTTTTCCCTGCCACACCATCTATTGAATAAGGTAACACATCCTAATTTCTGACCAATTATCGATGTTTCATAATACACACAGCTAGTTTTAGGCATTGTGGTTATGCTTCAAATAGGATAATCGAAGTGATTGACAAAACTTCTGGGGTCTCAAGAACCTCTAGCTTAGAGAATTTGGCTTAACATGATCCAAGCCTTGATCCTCATAAAATATTTATTAGGTTGGGAAGCTTAAAGAGGTAGCAGCCCTGGTGCTGAGATTATATAATAATGGTCATTGCCTTGATTTGCTTCTGGTTGCAATAATACAAAGGAAAAAAGGACATTAATCGCAAAGTAGGATACATTTGCCGGGATTCTCCCAGCCCACTGGGTTGGTCGAGCAGCATAACTGGCTGGGAGACATCAGCAGGGGGCCTTTCGTGGGACTTGCGATTGGTGTCTGGCTAATCGTGAGTCTCCCAGGCCCTTTTTTCCCCCGTGCTCCTCTCCATGCCTGAAATTGATGCGGAGCTGATTGTCATCTTAAAATTCACTTTCCATGTGATTAGTGGGGCCAGGACTATTCTCCGGGCTCGCTAGCATCTTCTCCCCCCCCACCAGCGGGGTTTACAACTCCTTTTCACGAAGCGGGAGCAGATGGGCCAGAATTCTCCCCCAAAGATTCTCAGTGTTAAATTCACGGGGAAACTGGAGTAATTCACAGTGTTTTTTCAATGGGAGTTCACACTCAAATCTCCCACACACTGTACAATGCAGAGGCCACCAGCGTGAATATCATTTGATTTCAGGGGGCAGGGCCGATTCCCGCCTGGGATGCTGAAACCAGCGGACCTCTGCGCATGCAGTGAACTGTCAGCCTCCTGTTTGTGGCCAGCACGATTGCCGGCCAGCTCGGGATCCCGCAGTGCTGTCCCCCCAATACCCCCATGACCCGATCAAGGACCTGACCGACCATTCCTGGGCCAGTCCCTCCCCCCAGGCAGTGCCGATCCCACAGCAGGCAGACCGTTCACCCCCCCCTGCCCTGACAACCCGTCCTGATCGCTGGCCTCCCTCCTGCCCTGACCAGATCTCAATGCAGCGTGGCAACGGGACCCCCCACCCCCATTATTTGGCCCCTAAGCCCTGCCCCCACCTGGCTCCATGCCCATTAGGCCCTGCCTCATCAGGCCCCGCACCCTTGTAACTGCCTTATGCCCGATGGGCAGTGCCAAGGTGCCCCCTGGGCAAGGGCACTGTGCCCCTTGGGCAGTGCCGGGGGCACAGGCTGGCACTGCTGTGGTGCCCATGCCCAGGAGGCACCACCCCCCAACTGCCCGACCCCTTGGGGTGGTTCTAATTGTCCCCTGTTCACTCCAGTGTGGTCATCTTGCTAGTTCCCCGAAAGTGGGAACCTACTGTAAACCCTGCTACAATGAAACACTCTGGCAGAGTGGGAGAGGCTAGCAGGTCCAGAGAATTCAGTCCCGGGTCTGCTAATTACATTTAAATTATATTAAAAACAGAATAAAATTACTTACCTGGTCTTCTCGCTGGTTTCCAGTGCAGATCTGACAGCGCCAGATTTCTGGCGCCGAGAGATGAGCTTGCAGCGGGAATGCATGCACGAATCCCGTGCATGCCCAGCTGCGAGATTCTCCCACCCTGCTGCACTAGAAAATTATCATGGCGGGGTGGGATAATTGCCCCCACATACTCACCCTGTTGGTGGGGACAGAGGCCACTGAGGCCTCGCTGGGAGGTCAGGGGCAGGTGGGGTGCCCCTTGGCAGTGCCAGTCTGGCTGTGCCAGTCTGGCACCCTAGCACTGCCCACTGGGAACCCTGGCACTGCCCACCAGGCACCAGGCAGTGCCAAGGGGGCAGGGTCAGAGAGGGTGGGGCATACTGGGAGCAGGGCTAACTGCGGGGGGGGGGGGAGGGTGATCGGTGGTGGGGGGACTCACTGCCATTCTGCAATGGGTTCAGTGGGGGAGGGAGTGAGGGAGCGATTGGGGCTGGCCATCATGGGGGTGGGGTCGAGGTTGGCTACAGGGGGGAGTGTTGGGGCTGGCCATGTGATGGGGGGAAGATCGGGACTGGCTTAGTGGGCATCTGGTAGGCCAGCTATCGGGAGGGGGGTCAGGAAGGCTGGTGATCGGATGGTGGTCAGAGGCCAGTGATCAGGAGAAAGAAGCCAGCGATTGGGGAGAATGGGGCCTGGGAAGATATCGTAAGTCCTGAAACCCATTGTACAAAGAACCCCCAGCTTTTGTCGCGACACTACGGACTTCCTACAGAAACTCAACGCACATGGAGCAGTTGAACCAGGAGCACTCCTCGTCACAATGGATGTTTCGGCACTCTACACCAGCATCCCCCACGATGATGGCATTGCTGCAACGGCCTCAGTACTCAACGCCAACAACTGCCAGTTTCCAGATGCAATTTTACAACTCATCCGCTTCATCCTGGACCACAATGTCTTTACCTTCAACAACCAGTTTTTCATCCAGACACACGGAGCAGCCATGGGGACCAAATTTGCACCTCAATATGCCAACATCTTCATGCACAGGTTCGAACAAGACTTCTTCACCGCACAGGACCTTCAACCGATGCTATACACTAGATACATCGATGACATTTTCTTCCTTTGGAGTCATGGTGAACAATCTCTGAAAGAACTATATGATGACATCAACAAGTTCCATCCCACCATCAGACTCACCATGGACTACTCTCCGGAATCGGTTACATTCTTGGACACGCGCATCTCCATTAAGGACGGTCACCTCAGCACCTCACTGTACCGCAAGCCCACGGATAACCTCACGATGCTCCACTTCTCCAGCTTCCACCCTAAACACGTTAAAGAAGCCATCCCCTACGGACAAGCCCTCCATATACACAGGATCTGCTCAGATGAGGAGTATCGCAATAGACACCTCCAGACGCTGAAAGATGCCCTCATAAGAACAGGATATGGTGCTCGACTCATCGATCGACAGTTCCGACGCGCCACAGCGAAAAACCGCACCGACCTCCTCAGACGACAAACATGGGACATGGTGGACAGAGTACCCTTCGTCATCCAGTACTTCCCCGGAGCGGAGAAGCCACGGCATCTCCTCCGGAGCCTTCAACATGTCATTGATGAAGACGAACATCTCGCCAAGGCCATCCCCACACCCCCACTTCTTGCCTTCAAACAACCGCACAACCTCAAATGGACCATTGTCCGCAGCAAACTACCCAGCCTTCAGGAGAACAGTGACCACGACACCACACAACCCTGCCACAGCAACCTCTGCAAGACGTGCCGGATCATCGACACGGATGCCATCATCTCACGTGAGAACACCATCTACCAGGTACATGGTACCTACTCTTGCAACTCGGCCAACGTTGTCTACCTGATACGCTGCAGGAAAGGATGTCCCGAGGCATGGTACATTGGGGAAACCATGCAGATGCTACGGCAACGGATAAATGAACACCGCTCGACAATCACCAGGCAAGACTGTTCTCTTCCTGTGGGGGAGCACTTCAGCGGTCACGGGCATTCGACTTCTGATCTTCGGGTAAGCGTTCTCCAAGGCGGCCTTCACGACACACGACAGCGCAAAGTCGCTGAGCAGAAACTGATAGCCAAGTTCCGCACACATGAGGACGGCCTAAACCGAGATGTTGGCTTTATGTCACACTATCAGTAACCCCCACAGCTTGCCCCCTGGACTTGCTGGCTGTCCTGTCAGGAGACAATACACATCTCTTTAACCTGTGCTTAATGCTCCCTTCTCCACTCACATTGTCTGTATCTTTAAGATCTGGTTGGCTGTACGGATTTGCATTCTAATCAGTATTCTGTAACTTGATTTTGTGTCTCTGTGCCCTGTTTGAGAGCAAATTTCCACTCCATCTGACGAAGGAGCAGCGCTCCGAAAGCTAATGGTATTTGCTACCAAATAAACCTGTTGGACTTTAACCTGGTGTTGTTAAAACTCTTACTAAGATATCGTAAGGCCAGTGATCGGGAGGCCGGCTTTGGATGGGCCATTGCGCATGCACCGATTTCCCCACTGACAGATTGATGCACGCGTAGTGCCCCACTGACTCCGGCCCCTCCAGTGGGATGAGCCCCCCTCCCCACACTTTCCAGCGTGAATCCCTGCGAGGTACTCTGTGATGCAGAGTCGGAGTTTCATTCAGGTAAGTACAGCAAAAAATGGATGGAAAAATATCCCGTTTTCCACCCGTTGGGCAGTTAGTTTTTATGGGGAGAATCCCGGCCATTATTCTTTCTGAGGGAATGCAGGCCTGAAGTGCACTGACTTGGCCTTGCCTCAGAGCTAGGGTGAGGAACTTATCTGCAGAATGTGCTCTCTCTTCTGATGAGCTGGTGGTGCACTCCCCTTTGCCACATCCTACTGCGATTGTGATTGCCCCTTGAACACTTCCAGTAGCAAACAGCATCAGAGGGGTAGGTGGGTGAAGGGGAGTGGGGGGGTGGAGGTGGGTAAAGGAATGGGGATGGTGGTGAAGGACGGGGTGAGGTCCAGGGGGGTAAAAACCTGCAATCCTGATTCCCACTGCCATGGGCTGGGATTTACAGATACGTACCTTAAATTTCAGTCCCGTCCACATGACAGCTGTTCCTGCTCGCACAATCTCTGATTCAAACTCCCAAACGCTGAGCGGCAAACGCCAATTGCCATTGTGCTCCCACCAGGCACCTTGGGTTGGATCTCCCCCTGATTCCATACTGACGCTCCTCACCCTGCAGATGCTTGGCCACATGCAGCATTGTTAATGTAGTTCTGAACATGTGAATGTCTCCATCGCGCCTGCAATGGACCTGATAAGTTTTGGCCCCCTCCTCTATGCTTGGTTGGGAATAGTGGTTGAACTGTTGGCAGGTTTGCAAAATATGTCTGTACCTGATTGTCTGTGACCGACATGAAACAGCAACCCTGCATTTTGAGCTCATGTGCTAGGGCACGGTGTGTCTCATTGTAAATCCATCCCTTCCACAGAGATATTACCACAGCTACAAGTACAACTCCATACTGAGGGAAAATAAAGAAACAATTAGGCTAGCATGAACAATAGCAGGTAAAGTCCATCCATCATTGCTACAACCTACTGGATAAAGCAATGTCTCCAAACTTCCAAAATAACCTGGATCCTGCTATAACACAGAGTTTTATTTGTGTAAATCTGGGAAATATTGTATCAATAATCATTTTAAATCCACTAGCTGCCTATTAGAAAGTAATAAGCCTGGAATTGCTAGCTTATTTTCTTACTGCTCTGGTCCATTCATTTGAAAACGTGTTCTGAAATTCTAAGGAATTATGTGTGGCACTGGATTTTGCAGCACCCAATTAATCAGCATTGAGGGACACAGGCTCTCGGGATTTCAGACTCTGCATTACAGCAGGGTCCATGTTGTTTATGGTGTCTGGAGACATTGTGACAATCTAATGTATAAGACAATAATAGGTGGACGTTACCTGCCATTGATCGTAATAAGGCAATATCTCTGTGGTGTGACTTCAATTCTGTTGCATGGCAGTAATCCAGTATGAACCTCCATGTTTGTGCCTGAACAAATTCTGGAAGGGATTTCAGCTCAGTTGAAACTCAAGTCCCCTAAGTCCCTTTTAATGTTCTTCCTCATTTATATACTGCTCCGTACTGAGAGCACCCATTGGCATGGCATCAGCTTCTATATGCATTATATCCATCTCTACATCTCTCAGGCGGTACCTCTCCATCCCTTCCGATGATGACACAACCATCTTTGTGCTGCCCAACCCACAACAAGTGACAGATGAAAAATAATTCTGAGTAGTTTGATTTACTCCACAAAAATTAGGCAGCCTCAGACCCGAACAAATATCAATGTGATCTTGGCACCACGTGGGTGCTGGTCAGAAGCATGAGAATTTGATTGACAGGTTGGGTGTGAGAGGTGGAGGTGATTATAGCAGAGGTTTTGGATGTAATGGCAGTAGGCCAGACTTGTGGGACTAGAAGGAGCACTTCAGCTTCTCCCAATCCCACAAAAGAAATCCTGAGACTTTCATCAGTCGTTTTTGGAACAGACTCCAAAGGCAGCTGGTTAGGGTTGTTTGATGTTGGGTAAAACTTGATGCTATTAAGATTAAAACTGTAGTCACTCTGAAATTCATTTTAAAATGATATCTGGGGCGGCACGGTGGCATAGTGGTTAACACTGCTGCCTCACAGCGCCATGGACCTGGGTTCAATTCCGGTCTTGAGTCTCTGTGGAGATTGTACATTATCCCTGTGTCTGTGTGGGTTTCCTCCGGGTGCTCTGGTTTCCTCCCACAGTCCAAAGATGTGTGGCTTAGGTTGATTGGCCATGCTAAATTGCCCCTTAGTGTCAGGAACTAGCAGGGTAAATATTTGGGATTACGGCGGCTTGGATGGGATTGTTGTCGGTGCGGGCTCGATGGGCCAAATGGACTTCTTCTGCACTGTAGAGAATCTATGATTCTATGACTTGTCCTCTGATCCACCAGCATGAAAGCTACTTTGCTGCATCTCTCTGGGTTCCTGTGACCAGCACAGCTACACTTGAACTCAGTTATGCTGGATGTATAAGGTCTGGATTGACTTTCCTTCCAGTTTTCTGCATCCACCCCCACCCCGAGCTCCTTAGTGAAACGTCTACCATTGACATCATACAAATAATGCAATATATGAGGACACATCATTCTATGGGACATTGATAAAGCGGTGCACTTCCCCACTGACTGCCTCTCAAGTCTCCTTTTCTTCTACAATGACTGCACTGTTAATAAAAGGTGAATTACAGTTAAAGACAAGTCTGATTTTTACTGCCATTTCCACACATTAATTTTAAGCAAGAGATCTGACAGTGGCAAATCAATCCATAAAACAGCTCTTCCCCAGTACAGCTGTGAATTAACAGTGACAAACAGCTCTGCAATACTTTAATCCTAACATGTTTGTTTGTTTTCTCAAGGATCAGTCAAGGTGAATTCAGGTCAGAGAAGAAACATTTCAGACGGAATGGATTTTACCCAGCCATATTCCTTCAGGTCTGTTAAATGTGCTGTGCTATTGAATGAGACACTAATCAGTATTCTTAAAATCAATCATAGCAGCAGTCAGCTGAATGTCTGTGGTAATGGCTCCATATCCACAAAACTGAGTATATGTATGTACATGATTTGTACTATGATCTGCAATAGAATCGTGTTGTGCAGGATGTACCGGAGATCTGAGCAGTGATATATTTGCGATGAACCTGATGATTGACGTGTCACTTTGCACATTTAGCAAAGTTTCATTCGCACACCGAGGAAATTGCTCTTCTTGCCCGGGTTAGTGTCCATTCTCAGGATGTTCAGGACCAGGCTGTAGAGCTGCCAGGTCATCGATTTATTGACACTGACAATGTTAATATCACATTCTGTTCATCAAGAAACGTGCAGATAGGTCACGTTACATCACTGGTGTTACAACTCAGAGAGTCAGGGGATGAAAGATAGAACACTGGAGCCTAGTCCTTACATACTTGTAAGCTTTTATTTACAGAAATATATGTCTGATTGAGAATTGATGAGCAGACAGGAAACAGACAGTAGGAATAAATGGGTCTTTTTTTGGAGTGGCAGGTGGTGACCAGTGGGATGCCGCAGGGATCAGTCCTTGGGCCCCAGCTGTTCACAATATACATTTATGATTTGGATGAGGGAACCAAACGATCATCGGAACTTTCTGGTTGTTCATGCCGGCGGGATCTTCTGGTCCCACCAATGGTGCACCCCCGCCGTGGGTTTCCCGGCAGCGTGGGGTGGAGTCAATGGGAAATCCGGATTGTGGCGCGCCATCTCCCGCTGTGAGAAACACGCTGCAAGGAGACCACAGAATCCCTCCCATTATTGCCCGCCCATTATTGTATTTCCAAGTTTGCTGACGACGCAAAACTTGGTGGGAATGTGAGGGCTGAGGATAATGTTAAGAGACTGCAAGGCTATTTGGACAAGTTGAGTGAGTAGGTAAATATACGGCAAATGATGGTATAATATGGATAAATAGGAAGTTATCCAGTTCAGTAGGAAAAACAGAATGGCAGGGCATTATCTAAATGCTGATAGATTGAGAAATGTTGAGGTACAATGGGGCCTTGGTGTCCAAGTACACCAGTCACTGAAAGCAAGCGCACAGGTGCAGCAAGCAGTTAAGAAGGCAAATGTTATGTTGGTCTTCATTGCAAGAGGATTTGAATACATGAGAAAGGACGTTTACTGCAACTGTACAGGGCCTTGGTAATGTTCAATTTTGGCCTCTTTATTTAAGAAAGGATATAGTTACCGTGGAGGGAATGTAGCGAAGGTTTACTGGACTGATTCCTGGGATGGCAGGATTCTCCTATGAGGAGAGATTGGGTCAACTAGGCCTATATTTACTGGAGTTCAGAAAAATGAGAGGGGATCTCATTAACATGTATAACATTCTGACAGGGCTGGGGCTGGACAGGGTTGCTGGGATAATGCTTCCCTTGGTTTGGAGGGGGGAGAACATAGAACATAGAACATAGAAAGCCACAGCACAAACAGGCCCTTCGGCCCACAAGTTGCGCCGATCACATCCCCACCTCTAGGCCTATCTATAGCCCTCAATCCCATTAAATCCCATGTACTCATCCAGAAGTCTCTTAAAAGACCCCAACGAGTTTGCCTCCACCACCACCGACGTCAGCCGATTCCACTCACCCACCACCCTCTGAGTGAAAAACTTACCCCTGACATCTCCTCTGTACCTACCCCCCAGCACCTTAAACCTGTGTCCTCTCGTAGCAACCATTTCAGCCCTTGGAAATAGCCTCTGAGAGTCTACCCTATCCAGACCTCTCAACATCTTGTAAACCTCTATCAGGTCACCTCTCATCCTTCGTCTCTCCAGGGAGAAGAGACCAAGCTCCCTCAACCTATCCTCATAAGGCATGCCCCCCAATCCAGGCAACATCCTTGTAAATCTCCTCTGCACCCTTTCAATGGCTTCAACATCTTTCCTGTAATGAGGTGACCAGGTCTAGAACAAAGGATCACAGTCTCAGGATATGAAGTGGGCCATTTAAGACTAAGATGAGGAGAAACTTCTTCACTCAGAAGGTGGCGAACCGATGGAATTCGCCACCACAAAAGCCTGTGGAGGTCAAATCACTGAAAATATTTAAGAAGGAAATAGATTTCGAGGTGTTAGGCGTTGAGATAGAGGATCAACTATGATGGTATTGAATGGTAGAGCAGGCTTGAAGGCCGAATGTCCTACTCCTGTTCCTGTCTTCTATGTTGTGCACCTCCAGCCAGCAACAACAGCCTGCTGCTATACATATCAGCACAGATGAGTCAGCAATTAATGTCTACCACCTGAATATTTTGCCCCCAAATTAATAGACCATTAAGAAGTGGTGGATCGAATCAAAACTGGTGAATGGCAGCATTTATCTTGCATTGATGGATTGACTCAGAGCAGACAAAACAACTTTGGGAGAAAGCAGGCTTCATGGGTATGGTTTTCCCTCCTTCGTAAGAAATATAGAGCTGATTTTGGGTTTGGGGTCCACCATTGTAGCAAACAATTATTGGCCCCAATTTTCACCAGGGCTTCCCTTACTTGGCAGGTTGATGGACTCACCATCCAGTTGAGGATGGTAGGTAGGTTCTCGAAGCTGGAGGATTAAGGGGTGACCTTCCAGTTTGAAACAAGTAGCAGGCTGTAATAGAGTGTAAGAACAAGAATGGTTCAAAATGGAGGTGCCCTACCTCTAACAATGCTAAATGTAAAATTGCCACAAGCCTTTGTCCCTTTTTTTTGTAAATATGATATTTCAACTTTCTGATGACTGAAAATTTTGCAGTTTTAACTGAGATGGAAGAAACTGCTCAAAAATACAAGGCTGTATTCCAAGGTCAAGGTGAGAAACAAACAAACCATTCACAGGTGAATGTGAAAAGAGAGACATTTCCTATAATCCAGACATCCACTGAAACTCTTAGCTACCTAAAGATTAAAAATGCAAGTACTGGATGTTGAAACAATGGCTGCCGCAGATAGACACATATAAAAACCCTTTGGAAATACACAATGGGTGAAATATTTCAAAACAATGTTGCCTGGTCACTTGAGAGAGATTGCAAGTGACATAGGAAGTATTAAGAATGCCTTCAGCAGAGGAAATAGACTGAAGGCTGCTCTCATTCTTTCTCTTTTGAATAAGATTGTCACCAGGCTCGAGAAGCTCTACCAGAAACCTATCAACGGACTGAGATCTAGTAATATTTACAACATCTTCCACATCTGACCGCATCCAAGAAACTAACTAATGTAAATTGGCCACAACATTTACAGTTCACACCTCATGGACAATCAAAAGACACTTAACTGAATATTATTTTACATTTTATTTTACTGGCCTCTTATTTCCCTTATTTCTATGTATGTATGTGCGTGTGTGTGTGCGTGTGTGTGTGTGCGTGTGTTCATGTGTATTGTGCATTTTTGTTATTTTTATTGGGTTTAGTGGTAAATAAATTTGCTCTCTTTTTGCGCTCAAGGAAACCTTGTTTGATTGACTCCTTATTGCTCACAGCCTAAAGTTAAATACATGCTGATTTGCAAAAGCCATAACCTCATGAAAAAGAAACTTAAACATTTGTTGTGACCAACTGAAGAGTTTGAGTAGAGGGCAGTCAGTTTACTCCTTCTCATCTGTTCGTAGCAAAATTAAAAATTGCAGCCCTCGCCAGGCTACCGTTGTGCAGCCAGAGTGAGGGTGGAGGTTGCAGCAAACTCTTCGAAAAAGCTCAGTACCTGCTGTTCCTACACCCAAGGCAGGCACCATTCAGCCTGCCTGCAGCAATGGTCCCATAGGCAACCACCGGGCAATTGCCTCTGGGCACCTAAACTGTCCGCAGTCTGGATCCTGGAATCTGAGCGAAAAATCCCAGGCAACCTCCTTCATTTGATCTCAATAGGATCTGAACAAACTATGTTAGTTGCCTGCTGCATGCCTGCCGGTAACCCTGCCGACACTCTAATTTCACCTCCGGAAAAATGGCCTCGGGGCTGGATCCAACTGGAAAACAGGCACACTGGCCAGCTGGACTGATTTTAACTCCCGCTCACTTCCATTTCCAGTCCTTTGTGGCTCAAAATCCTGCCCCTCATAGAAGTGATGTTATGAAACTGGACAACAGAAATCATATGGTTCAAAAAAGAAAGTAGAAAAGTTACACTCAAAAAATTCTGACCAGATTGTCTTCAGTTCCCTTCAGGCTAAATAATCTGAGCAGCTACAAGTACACTAGTATCTATCTACCAATAGTAAGGCAGAAGGTTTCATTTTATTGGATCAGGTATAAAATTTCATTATTGTCTCAGTGAGAGTGGGAATAAAAATGCAGTGTTGCCAGTGATGCCCACATCCCAAATATAATAAAATTCAGACAGTCAGTCTTCTTACAAGATACTATTACATCCATGTTGCTTCACACTTCACAGCTGAGCTGCAGTAGACTAGGGTCTACAATTAGCTCTTGCAAGAAGTGAACTAGTCTGTCTTTGAGAAAGATGAGAAGCAATATGGAGGGAAGAAACATCTTGGTCTGTTCTCTGACAATTTTCTATTCATCAGCTTCGGACAGTGCTTGCATTACAAAAGGTAAAGTAGAAAAGGAACTAAAGCTTTTCTTAGCTTTTGCGCATCAAGACAGCATGCTTTAAAGGCCTGAAACCTCTATGCCTCAGTGGATTATACATCTCCAGTGTCCCTTTGGAATTGCACTGTACGTGCTGATGTAAACGTGTAGCAGAAGCAATTTTTCATGCATGAGTGAAAAACATTAAAAGAAAATCTATTTTGAGGTACATTACCTCAATGTAGCTATCAGTTTTTTTCTCCCAGACCTATTAATATCCCCAGTCAGCATGAATCACACATGCAAGAATGGGATCTCCTACCTTCTCATAATGAAGATCATAATGTTCTGTTTCAACAATTCGAATAAGGTACATCAACATGAAGAGAAATTTAATTCTGCGTATGGATTAAATACATAAATGATCCAAGCCATTTTCATGGGGAGTTGAAGACGCTCAGTTAATCCAGCCTCTCCTTGTTGCATGGCTGTACTGGACCTTCTCCACTTCAAGCCTGTTTGTTCCAGTCCAGGCCATCTCAGTTACTCTGCCCTACCCGCTTACTCACTTCAGACACTTGCCACTTTTGCCTCTACTTTCTTCATCTCTTGCTTCAGTCCTTCCCATGCCACTTTTGCTCTTCCAGCCTCACCTGCACAGCCTCTGCTACTTCACTTTGACAAGTTGGTATTAGATTACATGTCAAGTAAAGGTTTACGTTCATCGACAAATTACAGTGCATTAGTTTGTAGATTCAGTGAACTGTGACAACACACAGGGTATAATGTTGAACATGCAGCCTAAATACATACCCAGGATTAGCTACCTGGGAATAAGTAACCATGTGTTAATAATCAAATGTCAAACAAATCAAAAGAAATCCTGCCAGGAACAAAATAATGAGACTCACTTGAATGAATATCGAGACGTGCAGAAACATGTTAAAAGGGGGAATCAGAAGAGCAAAAGATGATGGTTGCAGATGCAAAATAGAGCAGTAAGAAATTATTTCAGTACTTTAACAGCAACGGTAGAGAAGAGGGGAGAACTACAAAAGACGTGAACAGGGATGCACAATGATTACTTCCTTCAAGTACTCACAAAGCAAGTGATGAGCAGCATGTGCTACCTGAGAAAAGATAACTGAAATAAAATTACTGACTTTGGTAGAGATAATATTGAAGTCCCAAAGGATGAAGAGAGCTCAAGGCAAATAAATCCATAAGGATAGATGGCACTTAGCTCAGTCAATGGAGGGAATTAAGGAGACACCAACAGTCATTACGACAAGGTAAATGGACGCTGGGGAGGTGCCATGAGAATGAGAAGAGGCTAACATGCTGCCTCCTTTGAAAACAAAAGTACAAGCAACTGTATATCTATTTGTCTCACATCAATATTGTAACATAATGCGGTCAATTATCAGGAGCAAAATTGAGGATTACTCATGAAAGAGGTTTCTAACAAACAGCCGTTACCATGGATTGACAGTCAGAAGATCCTGCCTCAATGCTCCTATTTTGAGAAATCAACATGTTGGTGAGACAGACATAAACAGATTGCAGACAGATATAGATAGGTTGAGTGAGTGGGCAAAAATCTGGCAGATGGAGTACAATGTGGGAAAATGTGAAGTTGTTCACTTTGGCAGGAAGAATAAAAATAGCAGAGTATTATTTAAACAGAGAACAGCTGCAGAATTCTGAGGTGTAGAGGGATCTGGGTGTTCTAGTGCATGAGTCACAAAAAGTTAGTCTGTAGGTACAGCAAGTAATTAAGAAGGCTCATGGGATGTTATCCTTTACAACGAGAGGAACAGAACACCAAAGTAAGGATGTTATGCTTCAGTAACACAGGGCAATGGTGAGGCCACATGTTGAATGCTGTGTGGAGATTAGATTTTCTTATTAAAGAAAGGATGCATTCGAGGCGGTTCAGAGGAGGTTTATTAGATTGTTACCTGGAATGAGTTGGTTGTCTTATGAGGAAAGGTTAGACAGACTGGGCTTGTCTCCACTGGAGTTTAGAAGTGTATATAAGAAATATGTATGATCCTGAATGGTATTAACAAGGTGGACATGGAAAGGATGTTTCCCTTTGTGGGTGAGTCCAAGAAAGCAGGGGAATTAGGACAGCAGGCAGTCAAATGAGTGGTGGAGGTCAAATAAGGGAGGGACAGGCCTCTGGATACGATTGTTGGTCTGAGGAGGTGGGGAGCGTGTAACAAGTCTTTTGTGTCCCTGTTCTTCTTGGCCCAAAAGGACACCTTAAGAAAAATGGAGAGGCTCACCTGCTTTGACCTCTCCTAGTCCATGATGCCCGATCGGACAGGTTTGGCTTAATGGGCTAACAAGGTTTGAACTTGAAAAAGATCAATTTAGCCCTGACGATAGGAAATTCTTCTGGACCTACTAAATGGTCAACATTCCAGGTGTCTCCAGGTGGGGAGACAGGCCTAGGACTAGAGGTTCTTTGAATGATGAACAAAGATGAGGTAAATGGCCTTCCTCATTCACTTTATCTTGCAATGACAGAGGATGAGTGATAAATTGCCTTTTTTTAAAAAACCAAATGGTGCCAAAAAGGGAATTAGTCAGGAAATAGAAATAAACATGCCTTCCCCCGGATAATCACATTTTAAATTAATTTATGATTTTGTCCCATCATCAGTCAGGAGAACGTATAATCTGGAAATGACTATTGAATCTGCTTCCATCACCTTTACAGGGAGCATAAACCAGATCATAACAATTTGCTACATAAAAATTGCTTTCCGATGTTGCCTCTGTTTTCTGTTTGTCCATCACATGAAATCTGTATTCTTTAGTTAATGACCCTTCTGCCACTGGAGACATTTTCTTCTTCTTTACTCTATCCAAACTATTCATGATTTTGAACATCTCTGTCAAATCCCATCTTAACCTTCTCTGTGCTAAGGAAAAACAATCCCACCTTCTCCAGTCTCTCCACATAGCTGAATCCCCTGAACCCTGGTGCCATGCCAATAAATCACTTAAAGAGTTGACATCTTTGCTAAAGTGTGGTGCCCAGAATTGAACACAATACTCTGGTTGAGACCCAACTCGTGTTTGGCATAACCTCTTAGTGATAGGCCAGATTTTTTCTGCTGGGCAAATTTCTCAGCTCAGCAGACCCACCTCAGTTCAAAGCATCCGGTCGCATGCAATTTTCACTCCAGAAGGATGGGTTCAGGATATAGTCAGGTCCATTGGCCCAGAACCAATCCTACATGGCCACGCGGGGGGGGTGGAGGGCAAGTGTGAGGCAGACTGATAAGAAGGCCTGCCTTGGTCCATTGGGACTTCTTTTTAGTTGTAAATAACAGCACTTGGGCCCCCAACCTCATCTGTCCCACTCCCTCATGTCCACACACTCCCCATGCCCCCTCCATGGCCAACTCATGAACCTGCATTCTTCCTCACACCATCCATGCCAACTCAATGCCAACGCACCCAGTGTCCATCCTGGGCAGCCCTCAGGAGCCATGTAGAAATGAAATAAAATAAATGTTTAAAATCTAAGGGAGATCTCACTCAACACATTTGACAGTGAAAGAAACTCACATTCGCGAATTCCATTCAAACCTTTTAAATCTCAAGTGGTTAAACTCGTATAAAAATGAACAGACTTTTATTCCTACCCCACATCAAAAACATGTAATCCTTTAATATTCTTTAAACTGTCAATCAAACTGTGAACTCAGAACCCCTTGCTGTGATAATTGTAGCTTTGGAAACTCAGCCAAGCTTGCATAATAATGAAATAATGACCTTTAGGAAAATGCAGGGATAAATGCTATGCCAGCTGGCCTGTCAATCAAAGCAATGCATCAGGATATTTTTTTCAACAATCATTGACAATGTCAGACAGTTTTTTTCTGCAGTTTAAAAAGTGGGAGTTGTAATTGCTGATCAAGATGATTACCCAGTCCTTATCCACCTTTTAAGAACATTTACACCTACTCCATGAATTTGTGAGTCCCGCACTGTTAAGACCTTTGCAGTGGCCGAAATGAGGTGTGTTTGAACCCAGCACTGAGTTAACATGAAACCAAAAGAGAATGTGCTGGAAAATCTCAGTAAGTCTGGCAGCATCTATAAGGAGAGAAAAGAGCTGATGTTTTGAGTCCAGCTGACCCTTTGTCAAAGCTAAAAGGCAGAGAAAATGGGAGATATTTATACTGCAGGGGGAGGGAATGAAAGATGAGTCATAGCCACAAAAACAAGGGGAAAGGCTCCTAATGGCAGTCCATTGAGAGAATAGAAGGTGTGAATGGCCAAATGGAAGAGAAGCTGAAATCAGAGAGTAAACTTTGTAAATCTTTTATTCCCTCATCCTACAGTATAAATATCTCCCATTTTCTCTGCCTTTTATCTTTGACAAAGGGTCATCTGGACACAAAATGTCAGCTCTTTTCTCTCCTTACAGATGCTGCCAGACCTGCTGGGATTTTCCAGCATTTTCTCTTTTGGTTTCAGATTCCAGCATCCGCAGTAATTTGCTTTTTTACTGAGTTAAAATGGCCCTGCTGATTTCTGATCACCCTTGTGGGTGAATCACACTTCTTCCCTTGCGACAAAAATGGGATCTTTCACAAATGGGGGTAGGACTTCAACGAAAATATGGCCTGATGCCCCTATTGCAAAATGCAGAATGCCACATGCTTTTTTTTAAAAACAGCCTTCTCAACTTGTAATGCCACCTCCGAAGATTTGTACACAGACACTCACAATCTCTCTGTTTCCACAGCCTTTTCAGCTCTCCTCTTTGAGGCACTGTTTCAAACCAAAAGTCAGGGTTTCCGCCCCATTCCCCCCGCCCCTCCCCCACCTGGCTTTCCAAACAGTCAGATGTCTATTCACAATTTGATTGGTGTTCAAGTAAAATTTGATTATGAAAATCAATTGGTCTTCCTGCCAATATCAATGAGCAGTGCAGTGGACCAGGAGACATAAGCGAAGGCCGTGTTGCGGGCTTCCCGCTGGGCGCCACGGCCTCCATGTGTCTCTGGCCGCCAGATTTCCAGTGTTGTCAGCTCTGTGTCAAAGATCAGCGTGGAGTTGAATAAGTCATTTAATTCAGCATTTACATCTTATTAGCGGGCCCAGAACTGAAGTCTTAGGCTCACTAGCATCTCCACCAGCCCCCTGCTAGGAGTGTTTTACTCCAGTGGGGTTTACGACAGCTCCCCTGCTAATGGGGAGTTGGCGGCCTGACCCCGCTGGAGTGAAGTGGGGGGTGCCATGGAGGCCCCCCAGGAGTTTTGGGGATAAGGAGGGGTGCCCCTTGGGCATTGCCAGACTGAAAGTGCCAGCCTGACTCCCTGGCACTGCCCAAGAGGCAAAGTGGAAATGCCCAAGAGGTCAGCTTGGCATTGCCCATCGGGCATCTGGCAGTGCAATGGGACAGGGCCAGAGGGGGTGGGGCCTAATGGGGCAGGGCCTCTGAGGGTGAACAGTGGCGGTGGGGGGGTCCTGCTGCCACACTGCACTCAGGATTGGTGACAGAGGGAGGGTGGACAGTGATCAGGGCTGGCCATCGGGTTTGGTGGGGGGGTGGGGGGGCAGCTTGCCCGGTGTTTGGGGCTGCAGAGGGGAAGGGTTCAGGACCACGGGGGAGGGGGTCAGGACTGCAGCGGAGGGGGAGGGGGGTGGCGGGGCAGGGTCAGGGAGATCGAGACTGCCGGGGGGGCGGGGTGGTTGGGACGGGCCCAGACACATCCGTGAGGCCAGCAATCGGGAGATGGAGGGCATTGCATGGCCAGCGATGGGGGGGTTGCTGTGCTGACCAGCAATCAGTAGGCCAGCTGTGCAGGGCTACTGCACATACATCGATCCTGGAGCTGACAGATCGACACATGTGCAGTGGCCTGCTCAGTGTTATGCTGCCAGCCTCTCCAGCGGGAATAGGCCCCATCCCTGGATTTCCATTGTGATTCACGCTCTGTACAGAGTGTGGGAGATTCATTTCAAAACTCCCGCTGAAAAAAGCAACGGGATTTACTCCAGTTTTTACGCAAATTCGGCACTTTGAATTTTTTGGGGAGAATCCCACCCCATATATTTATCAGAATGAACTTTTCCATTTGCATCAATAACCTAAACCCTTCAGCCAATGAGTCACTGCTTCCACTGTACCTATTGCTTTTTGTAGTTTTGCATTATCTTCCTGTTTAACAAGATTACAAGTGATCTCTGCATCCAGGTCATTTTTGTGGATGGAAACAGTAGGGTTGCCAACACCACTGCAGTATTCCACTAAATACCTCTCCTTCAGTCTGCCACTCTATCTTTCACTGTAATCGCTGTTTCTAATATTTATTCAATTGCACAATCCCTTGGTGTACCCTAAATTGTTCCAGTTGTCAGTTTATTAGAGGTCTGTCAAACGGGACCTTGTCAAAGTCTCTCCAAAAGTTCAAACAAATTAGCATGTGAATGGGTGAAAATCGAATCACATATCATTCAGAGTTCCACCTCTGCTTTACTTGTAGCATGCTCAAGAATTTGTCAAGCAGGATCTTTCCTTTTGAAATCTGGGCCAACTGTTTCTTGTTAATCAATTTCTTTATTGGTATTTGTCCAGCTGACTCTACAAAATGGCTTCCACCATGTCACCTGATGTCGAATTCATCCCAATGGACCTTAGTTACTTGGGTTACATTTATCAGGTGTTAGATTCAATAGCATCTGAGGAAGGGCTTGGGGATCACAATGCACAGTTAGCCTGCACCCATTGATTGCAATACAGGCAACATGTCAACTTTTTGCTGCCTGCTGTTTTAAATCATTTCAGTACCTAAGCAGTATTAACTGCGTTGTTGTTGAGTTGGATGCACCAGCACTGGGCCAATGACACTCACAGTGATTAAAGCTAGAGAGTACCTTTTAAAGAGGAGGGGCAATGTGGCTGCAACAGGTATTTTCAAATGTGCAGGAAGTCACTGACAAGAGAAACGATGAAGAACGGATCACTCCTGGTATAGGGGAGGGCAGGCTGCAAGAGTTTCAGATGCTGCATAGAGGCTTTGTTAGAAGAGGTGGAAAGGAGGACAAGTGTCTTGACACAACAGAGGGCTAGACAGTCCTCCAGCTACATGCTAAGAAGGTAATGAGGGCAGGTAGCCATTCGGTCAATTCCACAAGGAGTTAAAAACTAACCACTTGAGTGTAATGGTAGAAGTAGCTCAATGACCTCATGCAAGTGGTCAGGGTGAATGCTATATATTTAAAAGTGTTGCAGGTTGTTTTAAGAGCTGATCACATGATTTGATGGTGATGTCATTAGGATGTTTGCAGAGGCGACTGTTTTACTTTCAGTTTGTATTCTGTGCAGTACAGAGAACATCGCTTTCAATAATACCTGTTGTATGTTAGTTTGGATCTATGGCTGAAAATCTTCCAGCCCGCCATGGGAATTGCAACAGGTGAGACATAAAATTCAGTGGACCATTTAAAGAGGTCGGGCAGAAATTTCTGGTCTTGGGCACGCAGAGAAATCCCACTCTATGTGTGCAAATCACATTATTTTCTTTTTGATAAAACCCACAACTCCTCACATAGTTAGGACATTAGAGTCAGAGAATGCTTTTTCAAATGCCATATCCTGCAAACTGTACCACAAACCCCTTAGACACTTCAATTCACCCCAACTCCATTTTGTAGCCACCAACCGAGGACTCTGCGAATCAGGATTTCTATCTTGACATTCATACGCTCCATTTTACCCTCATATATTTTAGCACTGTTACAAGCCTGACACCCACATTTCACAGCTCACATACCTGCAACTGTAAATCTTAAATCAGATGAGTCTTTGACGGAAAGCTGGGCGCAAAGTGGGTGTCTTGGTTGCCCCCTCCTTCCCTCTTCCTCCTCAGCTGCTTGCTGTATAGCCGGTAGCAAGGCCTTTCCACTTATGATTGTGGGGACGTGTATCATCAGCAGACCACCACAACTCTTCATACCAACTCTGTTCAGTAGAGCAGAGCTCCTCCAGAGCAATCCAGGAAGTGGAAGTGTTGTTTCAACATACCAATGGTTTGCTCTATCACCGTGTTTTCAGTGTTTTTTTTTCTTTATTCATTTTATGGGACATGAGCGTCACTGGCTGGGACGTCATTTATTGCCTGTCCCTAACTGCCCTCCATTCCAGCTGTGGGTCTGGGGTCACATGTAGGCCAGACAGGTAAGGACAGCAGATTTCTTTCCCTAAAGAACATCAGTGAACCAGATGGGTTTTTACGAAAATCTACAATGGTTTCATGAGACACTTAATTCTAGATTTTTTAAAACTTGAACTCAAATTGCACTAGCTGCCATGGTGGGATTCGAACCCGGGTCCCTGGATCTTGTCCTGGATCTCTGGATTACGAGTCCAGTGACAATACCACCATGCTGCTGCCTCCCCTTTTAATGTATGCACATTGTGCACAAGTGAGTTTGTTGCATACCAGAGTCATGAGCTGTGTCATCAGCAAATATGCTTTGTTGCCCAGAAGCCACCCTTTGGTTTGCTATGGAAGCTGAAATGCAGTTGGCAAAGCAGGCTGCGAGTAGAATGAAGGCATGATGAATTGTGTGCAGTTCTGGTCAATTGTGTGCAGTTCTGGTCAATTGTGTGCAGTCCTGGTCATCTCACTATAAGAAGGATGTGGAAGCGCTGGAAAGAGTGCAGAGGAGATTTACCAGGATGCTGCCTGGTTTGGAGGGTAGGTCTTATGAGGAAAGGTTGAGGGAGCTAGGGCTGTTCTCTCTGGAGCGGAGGAGGCTGAGGGGAGACTTAATAGAGGTTTATAAAATGATGAAGGGGATAGATAGAGCGAACATTCAAAGACTATTTCCTCGGGTGGATGGAGCTATTACAAGGGGGCATAACTATAGGGTTCATGGTGGGAGATACAGGAAGGATATCAGAGGTAGGTTCTTTACGCAGAGAGTGGTTGGGGTGTGGAATGGACTGCCTGCAGTGATAGTGGAGTCAGACACTTTAGGAACATTTCAGCGGTTATTGGATAGGCACATGGAGCACACCAGGATGATAGGGAGTGGGATAGCTTGATCTTGGTTTCAGATAAAGCTCGGCACAACATCGTGGGCCGAAGGGCCTGTTCTGTGCTGTACTGTTCTATGTTCTATGTTCTATGAATGCTGCCAGGGTACAGGACATTGATCTGCATAATTCCCTGCTTATGATCACATACCATCTATACTGAAATCCCTTTCAGGTCCAGTATAGGGCAGAGTTGACACGCTGTGCCCATGGAACTATGGCACCATGTACCATGGGGTAGCCTGCAATCCTAACAAGGATGTATACTTGTTCTGCCTGCTTCTCATTGGCAAGAAAGAGCGCAATGTATTTCACTGTCATTGAGTGGGAGAGTCTCAGTAATCTCCCTTACATAACAGCAGACAGAAAACTGGCAATCATCTCGATCTCCCGCATGTTAGGAGCCAGTTGCATAAAAGTTTATTCGCATGGTAACCTGCACGGCGACTGGCTGTGCATTTTTCAGTTGTGGCTGCAGAGGGTGGCAGATTTTAGTGAGGACTCCCTCAAATTGTAACCACCATCTCACATATTGTTTCTCACTGGGGTTCAGGTAGGAGAAATGCTCCCTCAACATCCTGCCAAATGTGCCCTCCCACTGAGAGCCCTTTTCCACCTCCATCTGCTCTCTCTCTTCAAATAGTTGGTCCTGCTATGTGTGTTCTTTCTACACTCTCCAAGTCATGCTGCATTCCAAGGCGAGTGCTTACCAGTATAGCCATGCCTGGGAGTAGTGTGACTGGATTGTGTAGAAGCCTTGAAGTCAGAAAAGGTCCGACAGCAGCTGTCACATTGACTCCCTGTAAACTTTTGCAACTTGAAACAATTATACTAAGCACCAAACACTTGTCGAATTGAAACTACAGCCATTGGAAATCGACCAGCGATGAGTGTGGATGCTCCCATTAAATAGTGCTGGTGGAATGGTGGGGCAGGGTTTGTTCCTGCTGCTGAACATGCTGTGCAAGATTGAGAGAGGGTGTTACCTGAACAATTGAACTACAAATTGGCATTACTGGTATCAGATCAGAGTTGCCCCTAATTGGCATCATGTTCATCCTAATCTGTGTGTTTCTGGTGGTCTTTCGTTGTTCACACGCTAACATCCTCACTGATATGGCAGCTGGTGTGATTTGCTCCATGGCTGTGTCTGCATATCACAGATGCCATTTCGGAGCATGAAGGAGACTTGTAGCAGCCAAGCAATGGTTGCAAAGGATTCCAATTTCTTACCAGTCACCTTTTAAATTGTACATATTCCATGTGCTTGTTCCGAATTCTGTGAAGTCAATCATAATCAGTCTCAGTGCCCTTCCTGTTCCCTTTCTTGTTCCTCTTCACAACTGAGGATGAATACCTCCTTGTCAGATTTATTAGCTTCCATTCATTTCTTCATCATTAAAACTAAATTAATAAAACAGGTGAATAGTGAATGAGTAACACCCCACCACCCATGATCAACGTTTTTAGAAAATAATCATTGAATAATTCTATAGTTTTGCTTTCTACCTTTAAAATATTTCACCACGTCTTTTTAAAAAAAATCATAACTACCTTCCAAGCCACTTTTGATACTGAGACCTGTTATATTATTCTTTTCTATGTTTCTTCCAATGTCCCCTTTACACCACAACACTTTCTTGAAGATCTCTTAAAATATTCCTATACTGCCCTGTAAATTTTCCTTCCTTTTTCATTGTGATTCATGTATAAATTCTTTTTATTTCTTCTTTCCATTCAGTTCCTTTGTTCACCCATTTTGTGAGTTGCTTGTTCAACTTACACTTATCTTCCTCCGTTATACACTGACACTTGTCTTACATACCTAACACCTGAAAAGCTGTCCATTTTACCTTAATAAAGTTACCTCTCTGCAATATTTAGTTTCTTCCAGTTCATCTCTCATTCCCTTAAAAATTCTTTGGAAATTAGATATGACTATTACACAGTTGCCACTTTGATGATACCAGAAAGGGGGAGCTCAGAGAGGGAAAAGCATAAGTTCCTAATAGCTTTTTTTTAGGCCTGCCTAGTTTACTGACCGTAGTAAGAAGTCTAACAACACCAGGTTACTGACCAACAGCCAAGGCTTCACTTAAATACTCTAATTAATTTAAATGAAGTCCAACACAATTTTCTATCTCTCCAGATTCCCTTCATTTATCTGGTGTAGAGTTAAGGGAGGTTCCACAGGGTATATTTTCCAGCCCTGGTAGTTAACGGTAGGACCATGTGAGCAGGCAAGCAAGCTAAATACTTAGCGCATTCTCACCAGACCAAACATCTGCAGTTCTCTGAGGTCGTGGCATGCTCCTTACATATGCTCCTTCAACTCACAATGCATCATGGCCAGGGCAACATACTGAGCTGGATTGCAAACTGGGTGGAAGACTGGAGGAAGAAAGTGGTTCCAGATGGATTTGGATTCATTTGGACACTGGTCACCAGTGATGTCTGACAGACCATCGTTCTTCTCTGTTTTTCCATGCTATAGACGCAGCTCTTGACAATATGATCCACAAATTTTCAGATGATCCTAAGATGAGTACGAGTGTGAAGATTTTAAATGATGCTTGATGGCTTCAAATGGATCTTGTTGCTCAGGGATTAGGCTCACAATTGGCAAATTATGTTTAAAGTGCAATGTTAAGATTAGGGGCAGGGTGAATGCTGAACACAGGGAAAAGCATGAAAGTAGGCGGAGAAAGAAAGATACATTAGTACTCTAGTTCATAGATCTCTGAAGATTCACAAACATTACTGTAAAATGATAGCTGGAGCAAATAGAGTTTTGGGATGCATTTTTTTATCCATTCGTGGGATATGGGCATCGCTGGCTGGCCAGCATTTATTGCCCATCCCTAGTTGCCCAAGGGCAGTTGAAAGTCAGCCACATTGCTGGGGCTCTGGAGTCACATGTTGGCCAGACCAAGTAAGATGGCAAGTTTCCTTCCCGAAACAACATTAGTGAACCAGATGGATTTTTCTGACAATCGACAATGGTTTAATGGTCATCAGTAGATTCTGCATTCCAGATATTTTTTAGTGATTTCAAATTCCACCATCGGCTGTGGCGGGATTCGAATCCGGGTCCCTGGACCATTAGCTGAGTATCTGGACTCATAGTCTAGCGAGAATACCACGAGACCATCGCCTCCCCGATAATTACAGGATAATTGACTAAAAGACAAAGCATAATATTTTGACCTTATACAAGACTTTGGTTAGACCTCAGTTAGAATACTTTGTCCAGTTTTGGCCTCCTCATATGGTGAGGGGGTGGGGGTGGGGGTGAGGGGGTGGGGGTGGGGGTGGGGGTGGGTGGGTGGGGGTGGGTGGGGGTGGGGGTGGGGGGGGTGGGGGGGGGGAGGCGTGATAATGAAGCTTACAAGAGGGTGCAGTGGAGTCGAATTCCCAGCATCTTGGTCAAGATGAGCTAAAAGAGCTGGGTTTCTGCACTTTAGAGAAGCAAAGCTGGGTGCCCTGATTAATTTTATTAGGTAATAAAGAGAATATGTTTTGTTTGAGTTGACAGTCTGTTCGATTAAATAGGTTAGGAAGGAGCGGAAGTCAGAATTTTAAATCGGTTAAGGTCAAATCTAGGTGAGTTGTCAGGAGGTGGCTATTCTTGCTGAGTATAAGGGGGCAGGCAGCCAGCTCATTGTAATGCATGCCAGTTCGCTGAATTCCCTCAAGCAAGAACTGGACCTGTTTCTGGCTGGGGCATGAATCAAACCTTACAAATGATAGGTGGGTATTGGGGAAACCATTGGATTATGAGTGATCTGCGGATCTCTTGGAGTAGTCTTGCTCATGGAGGGATCAGAGAGGAATTTGCCAAATTTTCTCCCCTTCCAAGTTGACCTGGATTTTCACCTCTCCGAGGAGATCATGTAGCCTTGGGTGGGCTCAAGAGGGGATACAGTGGTCATGTCACTGGATCATTCAACCAGAGGTCCAAGCTAATAGACCAAGCTAATAGCCACCATAGTAGAATTTAAATTCAATGAATAAAGTCTGGAATTGAAAGCTAGGATGGGATCTTGAGTCTGCATTTTCCATGCGCGGGATCACTAGCGGAGGCAAAATAATGGCAAAAAACTGAAATCACAAATCTCTCCGGCGAGATTGCGATTTTCCCAGTGCCTCGTTGGCAATGTAATTAGGTTCACACCCATTCTGATTTTAACACATTTTAATGTTCAAATTTTCCACCCTCACCCCCACATCCCACGAAAGAATAAATAAAAATATTGTGATACACGAGGTATCATCATTATATGGGACAGGCTGGACCAGCTTAAGGGTCTTCCCTTTCATTATTCGCATGTTCTCTGCCTGTTTGACACAGTGGCATCTAATTTCAATGGTTAAAAATTTGTGGGGGGTGGATATTTGACATTTTTGTATGGTGCATCTGTGGCCAAAATCCGATGCCAGGAGCAGGATTTTATTTAAATGTTAACCCTGTAGCACAGACAAACTGTAAACCTTATATTTCCTTGACATCCTTGCAAGTAAGAGTATGGAAGGGGTAAGGGAGGATGAAGCCAAAGCCAGCTCTTGCATCTACCTCTCTTTCTCACTCACTCCCACACATGCATATCCACACCCACGCTAACATCACATACAGTTACTACCTTGTGATGATGGCTGCGTTTGAAGGTACACATCACAGCCAGCATTCTAATGCTTTTTTGCTTTTCTGTCATTGCAGGCTTGGAAGAGTGGCTCTTAACTAGACAGCACTTTGTAACACTATACTTTTTATCTACCAACATTTGCAAGCACCAGTACAGCTTCATAGCCCGGAGCTAGCATTCAATGAGTCAGAGTACCAGGGCTGAGGAGCAGCAAATGCTGGATGCATAGGAAGAACAGGAATTTTCTGCCATAATATATTTAAATGTAAAAGGAATTAAATTGCCAAAATATAGAAGCTGACATTAAAAATGTACTGCTGAATTGCATAAAAACCTGTTTTCAACAACTGAAGAACTCCATCACACATAGAAAAAAACTGAAAAATTGTGCCTGTAAATATTTTTTGCATAATTTTGTCACTTTAAAAAGGTCCAGAATATTTCTGAGGACATTCTCTAAGCCTATCATCTTCCCCACCAAAAGGCCAGCTCTCTCAAACTGACACCCTCCACTCATCCAATTCTTGCTGGTACAACTGGTGAAGCAGATTGTGATATCAACCCTAAATTTCCAAATCTAGGATTTGATTTGATTTGATTTATTGTCACATGTATTGGGATACAGTGAAAAGTATTGTTTCTTGTGCACTCTGCAGACAAAGTATACCGTTCATAGAGTACAAAGGAAAGGAGAGAGTGCAGAATATAGTGTTCCAGTTACAAATAGGGTGAAGAGAAAGATCAGCTTAATATACGGTAGGTCCATTCGAAAGTCTGATGACAGCCGGGAAGAAGCTGTTCTCGAGTCGGTTAGTACGTGATCTCAGACTTTTGTATCTTTCTCCTGACGGAAGAAGATGGAAGAGAGTATGCCCAGGGTGCATGGGGTCCTTAATTATGCTGGCTGCTTACGCAAAAAATTCTCCCTGTACTACAAGACACGTATCAGTTGAGCCTCATATGTTGAGGTTAAGACATTAGTTAAAAATAGGGTGCATCACACGAAGGTTGCCACCTCCCACCCAGGTTTCGAGAAAAACAACAAATGGTGTGATCTCTGGGCTGACACTACCTGTTGAGTGCTCTGACGGTAGAGCCTGCATTAAATAGAATCTGCATAAGCCCATCTCCTCCACAAATAGAAGTTCAAGGGCATCCCAGAAAGTGACTGTGGTCACCCACATCAGACTGTTCACCATATTGTGAAGAAACATGGCCGATGAAAATTTGCTGCCATATTCAAGTCAACCCTCCTAACAACACATGGGGTGGGATTTTCCAGCCTTTCCCGCTGGAGGGATCCTCCGGTCCTGCTGGAAGTGACCTCCTGCGGCGGATTCCCCGGCAGTGGGATGGGCGAGCCACACAAAATGCTATAGATATTGGCAGAATTGGAAGATCCACCACTGCAGGCCAATGGCCTCCACTGCTGGAAAACACTGCGGGGAGTGGGGGGGGGCGGCTGTGAGGGGGGAGCAGAAAATCCTGCCCGTTGTCCCATTGTGTTGTGATTTGGTTGTTCAATTTCGGCTTATATTTGTAATGCCATATAAATGAAGATGATGACCTTTGCCATGGGACATGGGACAACATTAGAGCAGAGCAGGTGTGGCATCACTGCTTAAATTCCAAGGTCTCCTTCACTACTGATGAAAATTAATTGAGGACATTAATTATATTAATGACTAATGACATTGTAAGACATTGAAGCAAATTGTAGAATTTAGATTTCTATTGAAGCAGACATTAGCTATTCAGCTTGAATTTTCCAAATTTCCACACAAGATACTCAAGAAAGGGGGCTATATATCTTGACTGAAACTAGCAGATGTGACAGCAGCCATGCCAATAATTTTCAAACTAAATGTAATTCCATGCACACCATGAACAATTCAAAGGCACTCAAGTTCTCAAGCCTGAACATGTTAACCTACTAAAACCAATGAAAAGTCATTGGCCAGACTTTTCAGCACCCCCACACCCCGCAGTAGAGGTAACTCGCCATTGGCCGCTGGTGGGATCTTCCAGATCTGCCAAAGTCAATAGCAATTTGCATGACTTGTCCGTCCGATCGCCAGGGAACCTGTGGCGGAGGTCAACTTCGGCAGTACCAGAAAGTCACACCAGCAGCAAGGGCTGGAAAAGACCTGCCTCACAGCGCTAGGGGCCCGGGTTTGGTTTTGCCTTGGGTGACTGTGTGGAGTTTGCAAATTCTCCCCGTGTCTGTATGGGTTTCCTCCAGGTACTCCAGTTTCCTCCCATGGTCCAAAGATGTGCAGATTAGATGGATTGACTATTCTAAATTACTCCTTAGTGTCAGGGAGATTCGCAGTGTAAATACATGGGGTTACAAGGATCAGGCAAGGGTGGAATTATTGTTGGTGCAGGCTCAATGGGCTGAATGGCCTCCTTTTGCACTGTAGGGATTCTATCCTTTGAATGATGCCTGACCTGCCGAGCATTATCCATTGATTCTGCAAACAAAGCTTACCTTCCACATTTCTCCATTTCTGCTCCAGTCTACCAACGTCTAAATCCCAAGCTTTTATCACCGAATCATTCTTTTTTGATTGACCTCGTCCTTTATCCTAACTCTTTTCAACAATGGTGAAGTCATGGACCCTGGATGCTGGCCCTCAATCTGGGTTTCTGAAAATAAAATGTACAGGTCCAAAGGTCTGATGTGAATCCATTTATTTTCGAGTGAGGGCTCAGTCGGGATCACAAGTTAAGAGCTCATCTTCTGCAATTGCATAGAAAAAGATGTGTGCCTTTCACATGAGATCGATGAACATGAATCAAAACATGGAAATAAGAGTGCTGTGGAGAATTGTGGGAGGGTAACTCTTCCTGTGCACTCTTATTCATAAAAGCACTAATATCCACGTAAGTGCAGTCATTCATTTGAGTTCTTTGTACCAGCATTAAGCTCTGATGTCTCATCTTTGTGTTCATATGCACTCAACACATGTGCGACCAAGCTTCCTCACCTCAGTTCCCGCTGTTTTGATTTCGTTACACTGACATTTGATGCTGTCTCAGGCTGGGTGCAAAGACAGCACAAGAGACAATACATGCCAACAAAGGAAAACATTACATTGAATCACACTCATTCGAAAATGCACTTCCTTATGTGTTTAAGATCTGCTTGTAAATCATTTTGCAAGCATTATTTTTCTCCACATTTAACCTCTTGTTGGGGGAGATTGCAATGGTCATTTAGTCGGCAACAGGAATAAGGAACGAGGATAAAAAATCTTGCAGTAACCGGGGCATTTGTGCTAGAAAAGGCCTGCCAAATACTGAAAGGATCTCATTTTCAATTCCTGTCACAGGATAACGACATCAATTTTTTCCAGTATTTTTCCCAAGCAGCAGATTGCTTTTACTCCAAGTCCAGGCAACACTTCCAAAGCCTTTATGCTGCGAAAAACAGAGGGCAAAAAAAATTATAGCCTTGAAATGGGCGACTACTCATGGCAATCAGACAGTGCTTTCAAGCTCCATTGACAGTGGCATCTCGCCTGAAGTTCACCAGCTGATTTGCACATTTTGTAAACAGGAGTCCTTGTGTTTGCTTTGATTTCTTCCCCTTATGTCTCAGCAGCACTAAAATGAAACACTTTGCATTGGAAAATGGATGAGGAAAAACGATCATGTTGAAACTCTTCAATGTTAAAAAAACACTTTTGTATTCTTTTGTACGGGTCAGCCGTCGCACATTGTCAAGTGAGTGCTCCAAACACCTGTTCTCGAAAGGGCAAAAAAGCTGCCACTGACATTACTCTCCAAAAGCATAATGGGAAATGAATGTTCTGCAACGAGTGTTTGAGTCTGCTTTCAAATCATCCTCTTGAAAAACGCAACTACTAGATCCCCAAGGCTGTTTAATGATAAAATCCAACAATTTAATCGACAAACATGATCTTGCCCAAGAACGTGGCCGGAATTCTACAGCCATTCATGCCCCACCGCAAGTGAGGACGGAGAATTTGGTGCTCAGTCAAATCTCCGTTCATTGCAGCGGGACCAGGAGAATCCGGCCAGAGTGAACGGCTGGAGAATTCCGGCCCGGAAATTTTGTTCTGTTTATCCTTTCTAAAAATTCATTCACAGGATGTGGAGGTCACTGGCAATGCCAGTATTTATTGTTGAGAAGGTAGCGTTGGTGAGATAACATCTTGAACCACTGCAGTCCATTAATTTTAGCTAGTGGTATGGTATTGATGCGCGTTATCACACACGAGGCTTGAGATGCTCAAGGAAATAAAGGCTTTTATTTACTATTACAACAAAGCTACCATGTATAGTACACGATCCCAGACTGAGGGGTCCCAGACAGAGCAGTGACCTTTACACCTCTCCCAGGAGGCGGAGCCCGACTGGGATGTACCATAATAACTATAATACAGGTGTAACAGCCCAACCCTAACCCCAACAGCCACAAGTAGAACAACCCATCCCTAACCCCAACAGCAACATATATACATACTCGTAGTACTGGCCAGACCCTGGCTCAGTACTATCTAGTGGGAACCAACGATGGTTCACCACAGGTATAATAGTAGCTTGCTTGGCCATTTCAGAGAACAGTTCAGATCAACCACATTGCACTGGGTCTGGAGTCACATTTGCTCCCCTAAAGAACATTAGTGGACCAGGCGGGTTATTAACAGCAATCCAGTAGTTTCATGGTCAGCATGACTGATAATAGTTTTTTTATTTCATATTTTTATTTGATTAACTGAATTTAAATTCCCAGCTGCCACAGTGGGATTGTAACTCATGTCACTGGATGACTAGTCCAGGCCCTCTTTGAAGGAGACTCTTCTTTGGCATGTTGTTCCACATGCATTGGCTGCCTTCTCATTCCTAGGTGACTATTGTTCAGATGCAAGCCTAGGTAGTAAATGACTGGAGGCTATTAGGCTGCAGAGGGCATCAGAGTCAAGCGTGATCCTGTCTTCACCCATTGTACACAGATGGAGGACGAAGTGGGGGAGTCTCATTGTAACTTCCAGAATACTGAAAGGTCTGGATAGAGTGGACATGGAGAAGATGTTTCCATTAGTAGGAGAGGCTAGGATCCGAGGGAACAGCCTCAGAGAAAAGGGACGGCCCTTTAGAACTGAGTGGTGAGTAAAGCTGTGGAATTAATTGCACAGAAGGCTGTGGAGACCAGGGGCAGAGTTCTCCCAAAAAATTTAAGTGTTGAATTTGTGTGAAAACTGGAGTAATTCATACTGTTTATTTCAGTGGGAGTTCAGAGAAGAATCTCCCACACTCTATGCACTGCAGAGGCCACCAGCGTGAATATCATTAAATTTCAGGGGGCAGAGCCTATTCCCACTGGAGAGGCTGAAATCAGCGTGCTGAGTGGGCCACTGCGCATGTGCCGATCTGTCAGTGCAAAGATCAGTGCATGCACAGTGGCCCGGCACTAATGGCCTCCCAATTGCTGGCCAGTCCTGTGATCCAAGCAACGCCGCCTCTCCACCCTCCAAGGCCCGATTGCTGGCCGCCCGACCATTCCCGGCCCAGCACCAAACCCCCCCTTCCCGGCCCACCGTGATCTCCAGCCCTCCCTGACCGATCCCCACCCTGGCAGTCCCGACAATCCCCCTCCCTGCAGTGCTGCCCCCTTCCCCCCCCAAGCAGGCTGACCACCCCTGGCTGACCCCACCCTCCCATCCTGCCCTGATCGCTGGCCTCCCTGCTTCCCCCACTGATCCCTGTGCAGAGTGGCAACAGGACACCCCACCCCCAGTGATCGCCCCTTGGCCCAGTCCCATCAGGCCTCGCCCCTATGTCCCCACCCCCCCAATAGGTCCCACTGCCTTGGCACTGTACCATGCCCGATGGGCAGATCCAAGTTGCCCCCTGGGCATTGGCACTTTGCCCCTTGGGAAGTGCCAGGGGGCCCAGACTGGCACTGCCAGGGTGCCAATGCCCAGAAGGCACCATGCCCCAGTGCCCGACCCACTGGGGGCTCCGCTTGACCCTCTTCACTCCAGTGGGGTCGGGCTGCTAGTTCCCCGAAAGTGGGGAGCTACTGTAAACCCTGCTGGAGTGAAATACTCTGACGGGGTGGGAGATGCTGGCGGGCCTGGAGACTTCAGTCCGGGGTTCGCTAATAGTATTTAAATTATATTACAATGACCATGTAAATGCAAATGCAAATGCCGCCAGTAATCTGGCGCTGGGTGATGCTAGTGGGGCATGAATGCTTGTGCAAACACCACAAATTGGCTGAAGCGACAATCTCCTGGCCCGCTGCACTACAAAATTAACATGGCGGGATGGGAGAATTACGGCCCAGGTCATTGAGTGTATTTAAGACAGAGATAGACAGGTTCTTGATTTGTAAGGCGATCAAAGGTTATGGGGAAAAGGTGGGAGAATGGGGTTGAGAAACTTATCAGCCATGATTGAATGGCGGAGCAGACTCAAATGGCCCAATTCTGCTCCGATATCTGATGGTGTTATGGTGATGCCCACTTATGTATATACATATATATTTTCTAGTGTGTCATTGATCGGCACGGTAGCACAGTGGTTAGCACTGCTGCTTCACAGCTCCAGGGTCTCGGGTTCGATTCCCGGCTCGGGTCACTGTCTGTGTGGAGTTTGCACATTCTCCTCATGTCTGCGTGGGTTTCCTCCGGGTGCTCCGGTTTCCTCCCACAGACCAAAGATGTGCGGGTTAGGTTGATTGGCTAGGTAAAAAGAAAATTGCCCCTTAGAGTCCTGGGATGCGTAGGTTAGAGGGATTAGCGGGTAAAATATGTGGGGGTAGGGCCTGGGTGGGATTGTGGTCGGTGCAGACTCGATGGGCCGAATGGCCTCCTTCTGCACTGTAGGGTTTCTATGATTTCTATGATTGAGCAGTGACCATGGAATGGAAGACTGAGGCATTGTCCCCATTATTGTCCATACTGTAAATTTGACCAAGATTTATGTTGCCTATTGATATAGGCCAATTTCAACAGTTTGAAATATGAACTGTAAGATAAGAATTTGCTTCAGAATCTGCTTGGAATTCAGGTTCTGTCCACATCTGGTCATTCACTGAGCAGCACTGATACAGATGAAGGAGGACATTAGCTAAGTTCTCTCTCCATGTACGGGAGATTAGTATCAAGCATAAAGTGAAAGGTTTAAAAAAAACGGTCATGGATCAGTAGTAAATTCATCAACACTTATTCTTCATTCATAGCAAGTTCTATCATAATTACTGAAGCTGAAGGAAAATTGGCCCATTACGTTTTCTTCTGGGAACCATCAGTGTCTCAACCTGGGTTATTAGAATACAAAAATAACCTAATGCTTTCTCCTTTCCATATCACACTAAGCTTTACTTGAAGCCAAAGAATTTCCCCCTCCTCCACCTTCTATCAGGTCTTTGTCCTGATGCCTGTCCTACTTTTGGAATTCAGTCTTTAAAGGGGGCATATGTTCATTTGAATTGCACTAATCTTAAATGCAATAATGGGTTCAATCTGTGAAGCTTGTCATTTTCTCTCGGATAGTTCTTGTTCCTCTGTTCTGGAAGTAAATGTGGTGTAAAGTCCTTAACCCTTCCAGTGCATTTCCTCCATACGTTCAGGGTATGCAGCAGAAAGGCCATTTACTGTTCCAGTATTTGGATACTCAAAGTTCCAGTTTTGCCCACCAGTTTCCTTGAGGCCCTGTTTGACACTAACCTTCCAGACAACCCAAACGTGGACACTGGTGACCTTGCTGGGATGGGATTCACAGGTGTAAGTTTCTTTATCCAAAGTCGAATGGAGGTAAGTTGAGTGAAAGGTCTGAAATGGAAGACTGTAATTCATATGGAGTCACCCGGGACTTCAGGATGTCCCAAACTCTTTACAGTCAATAAAGTACAACTTAAGATTGTGTTCCACCCATCTCTCCAACTGTTTATTGCAGTCAGTGATGGGCACCCTAGTCTGTGTTTTCAATGGAGCTGTTTTCTTTGCAGATGGATCCATTGCTGTTTTGATTCATTCAGTCATGCCCTAGAATTCCCCGCGTCAAAGAACATCTGGCTATTCTGGCAAAGTTGTAACTAGTTGTAACTAGTGCAACATCTAAGAATCTTTTGGACGTTACTTTGACCAGATCTTAGTGCATTCCCTTGTAATTAATGAGTGTGGATCGCTTGGTTTCATTGACATGTTCCATCATGGTGCTGTTAACCTTGGCCTGCCAGTATTTTCTGTTCTTGCTTCCTGTATGTTAAGAGTGCAGAATTGGAGATGGTGGCCGCAATTCTTCCATTCCGCTCCACAAATTATTTAGCACAGCAGGCTGGGAGAATCTCGCAGCGGGAAATGCACGGGATTTGCGCATGTGTTCCCGCCGCGATAGCGTCTCCCGGCGCCAGATTTCCGGCGGTGTCTGCTCTGCGCCGGAAATCGGTTGGGAAGCGTGGAAGTGATTTTAATCTTATTTTGCACGTGATTTAAATTCTATTAGTGGGCCCGGGACTGAAGTCTCTGGGCCTGCTGGCCTCTCCCACCCCACCAGGAGTATTTCACTCAAGTGGGACATACAGTAACTCCCCACTTTCGGGGAACCAGCAGCCCAACCCCACTGGAGTAAACGGATGGCAATTGGGCTGCCAGAGGGTTGGGGGGTGCCCCCTGGACATTGGCGCCCAGGCAGTACCAGCCTGTGCCCCCTGGCACTGCACAAGGGGCAAAGTGTCAATGCCCAGGGGGCACCTTGGCATTGCCCATCAGGCATGGGGCAGTGCCAAGGGGGCGGGGCATATGGACATGATCAGTGGGGATTGGTGGGAGAGGGAGGGATGTTAGCAATAGGGGTGGGCTGGGGGGGGTCAGCCTGCTTGGGAGTTCGGCACTGTGGGGAAGTGGGGTTGGGAATGCAGAGGGGGTTAATTGTTGGGGGAGGGGGCTGGAGATCAGGGCAGGCTGGGAGGGGGGTTCGGGGCTGGGCCTGGGAGTGTTCGGGGGCCAGCAATCGGGCATGTGGGAGGGCGGAGAGCAGGCGTTGCAGAGGTCTCAGCGCTGACCAGTGATCGAGCTGGCCAGCAATTGGGAGGCCATTAATGTGGGGTCACTGCGCATGTGCCGATCTCGACACGGACAGATTGGCGCATGTGCACTAGCCCGCTCAGCGCGCTGATTCCAGCCTCTCCAGCAGGAATAGGTCCTGCCCCCTAGTTTTTAATAATATTCATGCTGGTTGTCTCTGCAATGCACAGAGTGTGGGAGATTCTTCTCTGAACTCCCACTGAAAAAACAGCGTGAATTACCTCAGTTTTCACACAAATTCGTCACTTAGAATTTTTGGGGAGAATTCCTGCCGGTGCCTCTAAGTATGCTCCATTTTGCGTCTGCACTCTGAGTGGGAATGCTGGAGAGCAACTGTTCAATCAAGTTGAGAGACTGTTGGATTTTATTAGGATAGGCAGAATGGCTGACACTGAAATAAGGACAGCATTTCTTGCATTGAAATCCCAAAGTAACTAAAGATGTTCTGAAATAGAGATTCTGCTGAAAGCAATATCAAGTTCCTCATATAGCTGCCCTTTTGCCTCTGTAGTGGAACAGACATTGGAGCATAGATACTCATGAGGTTAACTGGCCTATTTGGTGCCCAGATGCAGATGGAAAGTACACATCCTGGACCATTTGTAGGGGCTTCTACCATCGAGACTGGTGAGTTCCTTACAGTGAAGCCCACACCATGCTCACGCATTTCCTCTGAATTTTTCCCCTTCCAGATGAACATATAAGTTGAGATTCTCCCAAAAAAAATTCGACGCGCTGCATTTGTGTAAAAACTGGAGTAACTCCCACTGGTTTCCTTAGCGGGATTTTCAGAATGAATCTCCCACATTCTGTACATCACAGAGTGCCTCAGAGAGATTTATGCTGAAAATCCAGGGATGTGGCCTATTCCTGCTGGAGAGGCCAGCAGCATAGCACTGATGAGCCACTGCGCATGCACTGATCTGTCAGAGGGAAGATCGGCACATGCACCGTAGCCCTGCACTGCCAGCCAGCCCTGTGACCCTGCATCGCGGGATCACTGGCTGTGCGAGACCCCCACCCCTCCGATCGCTGGCCTCCTAGACCATCCCTGATGAGTCCCCACACTTCCCCACCAGCCCCAATCCCACCCCCCCCCCCCCCCCCCCCCCACCCCGCTCCTGCCCCGGCAGTCCCGACTCCCCTTCCTGGCAGTTCCAACCGCCTCCTCACCCCGATGGCCAGCCCCGAGCAGCCCCTTCTCTCCCTCTCCCCACGTTCTTGACTGTAGAGTGGCAGTGGGATGAGCACACCCACCTATCTCCTCCACAGGCCCCGCCCCCTTAGCACTGCCTGATGCCTGGTGGGCAGTGCCAAGGTGCCCCTTGGGTATTGCCGGGGGGCCAGGCTGGCAATGTCCAGGAGACACCCCCATCACCCCCAACCACTTGGCGGGGCCTGCATGGCCTCCCTTCACTCCAGTGGGGTTGGACTGCTGGCTCCCCGTTAGGGGGGAGCTGTTATAAGCCCCACTGGAGTGAACCACTCCTGGTGGGGTGGGGGGTGGGGGGGAAGGAGATGCTAGCGGGCCCAGAAACTTCAGTTCGGGACCTGCTAATGGGATGGAAATCCAGATTTTAATACTTAAAACAGCTCTGCGCTGATTTCTGGCGTGAAAGCCTGTCCCCGGAGACATGCGTAGGCTGTGGCACCCAGCGGGAAATCCGCTTAATGGCCTCCGCTGATGTTTCCTGGCCCACTGCGCTGCTAGAGCAGAACAGCAGGCTGGAGAATCTCCCCCCCATAATACTTTTATTTCAGTTACTCAATCTCAGAAAGCCTGGTCTTTTGCAGGGAAGTTATGTCAATGCTCAGCTCATCAGGTTCCTTGTTGATCACAGTTGTTTTGCGTGCATTATCATCCAGCTGCATGTTGTTTGTCAATCCTATTCACTTGCTTTTGATGTTTCAGCTTGCCAATAGAACATTTGGCATCTTCCTTTTTTTAGTTTATTTTGTGTGATGGTGTGATGGATTCCATCCCCGTGTTGAGCAGAGAATCTAAGCTACAAACGTCCGTGGTTGCAGATGGACTACTGGGGGGGGGGGGGGGGGGGGGGGGGGGGGGGGGGGGGGGGGGGGGAGTTAGCACTTTGCTTGGCGGGAGCTCCTCAAATTGAGGTGGGCAATGGCTGACTAGTGGGATGTGATGGTCCCTCCTTCCATTGGTGATAGCCGTAGCACCTATTCTCTCCAGGGTATATCACTCATAATTACTACCTTTCATATTGTGTTAATGTTTTGCGGTGAAACTTGAGTGTCCTTTGCTGGGTACAGACCTGGGCAAAATCTATGGAGACCCTGAGGTGCCCAAACATCAGGTCTCCATCTCGACCTCCTCAGTTGAGTCCGAATTCAAAGCACTGTTTGGTACCAGCTTAGTGGCAGGAGCTGCTAGACTGAAGAAACATCAGTCCGCCTTTGGGCTCCACTCCATGGCTGGAAATCCCCCTCCTACCCATTGGCAGGATCTTCTGGCCCGGCACAAAGTGGCCATTTACGTTCCTCGCTGCTGGGGAACCCACCATGTGGGGTCACCTTTGATGAGACTGGAAGATCCCATGAGCGGGAAGGGCTGGAAAATTCAGCCCCATATTTTTTTGCCAGGGTTTCCTTCCTTCGTCTTCAATGCTCCCGAGGCGTCACAAGGCAGTGGACATATTTGCTCGTTGTTGAGAGTTCGGTTCATGAGTGGCAGGGCATATCCACATGCCAGTCTCAGAGTCAAAACGCCTCGGAGTTCCTCTGAAGCTTTAGTCTGGGGCTGCGAGGGGCCCTATTTCTATGTATTTCTACAAGAAGGCACAGCTGAGGACTTGATGATGGAGTGACTGTGTACCGACAGAAAGAGACCT
>NW_027591848.1:0-71845 GCF_964213995.1 Mustelus asterias | reverse complement strand
CTTCTGCACTGTAGGGATTCTATTCTATGATTATATGAACTAGAAAATGCAGGAGCAGATGTTTTAACTGAGGGTGGTAAGTAAGGAACAGATTACAGACACAAACAATAGATTGTGAAACTTTAATGGGTTTCAAGAAGGAATGAGACAGGATCTTGTTAACAAATGGAATTCACAGTTATGAGCAATTCATCAAATAACCTGTGAGGATAGGAGGGCTAGATGGGCCAAAGGAACATTGGGTAGGAGGGCTAGATGGGCTGAAGGGACACCGGACTGGAGAGCTGGATGGGTTGAAGGTTCCTCTTGCGGGAATCTGCTGCTGAGTGACTTTAACTTCAGAAATGTACAGGATGGTTTCCAGATGTATCCCCACTCAGTGGTGTACTGTACTTTACTACAGGGAATTGCAAGGCTCTTCAGGCAATAGCAGCATTGCCTGTGTGACACCAGAGTTAAAGTTTATTTATTAGTCACAAGTAGGCTTACATTAACACTGCAATTAAGTTACTGTGAAAATCTCCTAGCCGCCACATTCCAGCACCTGTTCGGGTCAATGCACCTAACCTGCACGTCTTTCAGACTGTGGGAGGAAACCGGAGCACCCGGAGGAAACCCACGCAGACACAGGGAGAACGTGCGGACTCCAAACAGAGTGACCCAAGCTGGGAATCGAACCCGGGTCCCTGGCGCTGTGAGGCAGCAGTGCTAACCATTGTGCCACCGTGCTGCCCAATTAATCTGATCATTGCAGCCTTCCACCTGCCAGTGTGTGTGCCAGCTGATCCTGCCAGTGTGTCGCCAATATGTGGGCTAACTGATCCCAGTAAGACCCAGTTCAACCCCAGCATCTTCACATCCTAACTGATCCCAGTGTGGGCTAACTGATTCCGCCAGTGTGGTGTGCTATTGTTGGCCTCACTGTTCCTGATTTAGGAAAACTAAAATCAGCTGATATTCCATCTCCTGATTGTATACATTCCCTTCTCTGCTCAGGTATCTGCACTCATTTACATATATTGACTTCCAATCTAGCAACTCCTCAAAATTAACATTCTGATCCTTGTGTTGAAACCTTGCCCTAGTCTCACCTCTTCCTATCTCTGTGACCTCCTGCGACTCCCGAGGTATATACTCACATTCTGGCCTCTTATATATCCCTGATTCTAATCCCTCCACCAATGGCAGCTGCTGAGGCTGTTAGCTCCGGAATTCCCTCCCTAAACCCCTCCGTTTTTTCTGCTCCTTTTAGACATTCCTCGAAGCCTCCCTCTTTGACCAAGCTTTTGGTCATCTATGTATTTCTTTCAACGTCAAGTTTTATGTATCTCTGCTCCTGCGAAGTATCTTGAGACATTTTGTTGTTTAAAGTTGCTATATAAATGTACGTTTGTGTCAATGTCGGGGTAGGATAATGCTGATGTTAATTTCTTTATTTATGACAGCTGATTATTTTCATTTAAGAGTTAAGAATTCCCCTTACTTACAGGGGCAAGACCAATAAACTGCAAATTAGAACAAATTTAAATTAATCTAATCAAATGGAAGTAAAATGTTGAAGGGGTTGGTGCTTGAGGAAGGCCTCTATCTTGGGGGAAATCCAGATGTGGGTGTATCATAGAATCCATACAGTGCAGGAGGAGGCCATTCAGCCCATTGAGTCTGCACTGACTCTCTGACAGAGCATCACACCCAGGCCCACCCGATTCCTCATTTACCCTGCTAACCCCCTGAACCTACACATCGTGGGACACTAAGGGACAATTTAACACGGCCAATCCATCTATCCTGTGCATCTAAGATGTGTCTGCTGGGTTCCCCCCGGGTGCTCCAGTTTCCTTCCACATTTCAAAGATGTATGGGCTAGGTTGATTGGCCATGCCAAATTGCCCCTTTAGTGTCAGGGGAACTAGCAGGGTAAATACGTGGCGTTACAGGGATAGGATCTGGGTGGGATTGTTGTCGGTGCAGGCTTGATGGACCGAATGGCCTCTCCCTACACTCTAGGGGTTCTATGATATTCTATGATCTTTGGACTGTGGAAGGAAACTGGAACACCCAGAGGAAACCCACGCAGACATGTACCCTGGGAAGAAAGGCAGGATTCCAGCTGAATGATGCTTCAACCTCGTGCTGCATGGAGCAAGGATGACCACTCTGGACAAGAGCCAGAGCAGCTCCACGAGGAGGTCCTCTCTGCTGACCGCTCCACTCTGACCTGGATGGCCAAAGCTCAGCCTCCACCTCAGTTAGATGTCTTCCTGAGAAACGTGCAGATTGTCCAGCTGTGAGATGGTTGAGGATAATGTCCTCCAGTGAGGTACAAAATACAAAGAACATAGAACAATACAGCACAGGAACAGGCCCTTCGGCCCTCCAAGCCTGCGCCGCTCATGTGCCCAACGAGACCATTCGTTTGTATCCCTCTATTCCCAGTCTGTCCATGTGGTTATCTAGATAAGTCTTAAACGATCCCAGCTTGTCTGCCTCAATCACCTTGCTTGGCAGTGCATTCCAGGCCCCCACCACCCTCTGTGTAAAATACGTCCCCCTGACATCTGTGTTGAACCTTGCCCCCCTCACCTTGAACCCGTGACCCCTTGTGTTCATCACCTCCGACCTGGGAAAAAGCTTCCCACTGTCCACCCTATCTATGCCCTTCATAATTTTATACACCTCTATTAGATCTCCCCTCATCCTCTGTCTTTCCAGGGAGAACAACCCCAGTTTACCCAATCTCTCCTCATAGCTAAGACCCTCCATACCAGGCAACATCCTGGTAAACCTTTTCTGTACTCTCTCCAAAGCGCCCACGTCCTTCTGGTAGTGTGGCAACCAGAACTGGACGCAGTATTCCAGATGTGGCCTAACCAACGTTCTATACAGCTGCAACATCATATGCCAACTTTTATATTCTATGCCCCGTCCAATAAAGGCAAGCATGCCATATGCCTTCTTCACCACCCTCTCCACCTGTGCTGCCACCTTTAAGGATCTGTGGACTTGTACACCCAGGTCCCTCTGTGTGTCTATACTCCTGATGGTTCTGCCATTTATTGCATAGCTCCCCCTTACATTAGATCTACCGAAATGCATCACTTCGCATTTATCTGGATTAAATTCCATCTGCCATTTCTCCGCCCAATGTTCCAGCCTATCTATATCCTGCTGTATTCTCTGACAATGTTCATCACTATCCGCAACTCCAGCAATCTTTGTGTCGTCCGCAAACTTACTGATCACACCAGCTACATCTTCCTCCAAATCATTTATATATATCACAAACAGCAGAGGTCCCAGTACAGAGCCCTGTGGAACACCACTAGTCACAGACCTCCACCGGAAAAAGACCCCTCCACTGTTACCTTCTGTCTTCTATGGCTAAGCCAGTTCTCCACCCATCTAGCTAGCTCACCTTTTATCCCGTGAGATTTAACCTTTTGCACCAGCCTGCCATGAGGGACCTTGTCAAACGCTTTACTAAAATCCATATAGACGACATCCACGGCCCTTCCCTCGTCAATCGTTTTTGTCGTCACCTCAAAAAACTCAACCAAATTTGTGAAGCATGACCTCCCTCGTACAAAACCATGTTGTCTATCGCTAATGAGATGATTCAGTTCTAAATGCGCATATATCCTATCTCTAAGAATCTTCTCCAACAATTTCCCTACCATGGACGTCAAGCTCACCGGCCTATAATTACCCAGGTTATCCTTGCTACCCTTCTTAAATAACGGGATCACATTTGCTATCCTCCAATCCTCTGGGACCTCACCTGTGTCCAGTGAAGAGACAAAGATTTCTGTTCGAGGCCCAGCAATTGCATCTCTCGCCTCCCTGAGGAGTCTAGAATAGGTGCCATCTGGCCTCTTAAATTTGGACGTGATATATGTTGAGGTGTAGATTCGCACTCAGATGCTGGTCTAATGAATGTATCTTGTTTATTACATCAACACAAATGGGGTTTTTATGTATGTTCTTGGGCTGTTGGTGTTGCTGGAATCACCAGTATTTATTGTCCATCCCTAATTACCATTAAGCAGGTGATGCTATTTCTGATTGGCAGTCAGAGACTAATGGGGTTAGAGAACATAGAACATAGAACAGTACAGCACAGAACAGGCCCTTCAGCCCACAATGTTGTGCCGAGCTTTATCGGAAACCAAGATCAAGCTATCCCACTCCCTATCATCCTGGTGTGCTCCATGTGCCTATCCAATAACCGCTTAAATGTTCCTAAAGTGTCTGACTCCACTATCACTGCAGGCAGTCCATTCCACACCCCAACCACTCTCTGCGTAAAGAACCTACCTCTGATATCCTTCCTATATCTCCCACCATGAACCCTATAGTTATGCCCCCTTGTAATAGCTCCATCCACCCGAGGAAATAGTCTTTGAACGTTCACTCTTTCTATCCCCTTCATCATTTTATAAACCAGATTCCACAGGGATCTGTGCTCAGACCCCAACTATTCACATTATATATTAATGATTTGGAAGAGGGAACTGAGTGTATTATCTCCAGATTTGCAGATGATACAAAGTTGGGTGGAAGGGTGAACTGTGAGAAGGATGCAACGATTTGGACAGGCTGAGTGTGTGGGCATCTGCATGGCAGTATAATGTGGATAAATGTGAGGTTATCGACTTTGGTAACAATAATAGAAAGACAGATTATTACTTGAATGGGTGTAAATTGAGAGAGGTGGATACTCAGCAAGACCATGGTGTCCTCGTGCATCAGCTGCTGAAAGTAAGCGCGCAGATACAGCAGGCAATGAAGTAGACAAATGGTATGTTGGCCTTCATAGCGAGAGGATTTGAGGACAGGGACGGGGGTGTCGAGTGCAGGGACCGGGGTGTTGAGTGCAGGGACGGGGGTGTCGAGTGCAGGGACGGGGGTGTCGAGTGCAGGGACGGGGGTGTCGAGTGCAGGGACGGGGGTGTCGAGTGCAGGGACGGGGGTGTCGAGTGCAGGGACGGGGGTGTCGAGTGCAGGGACGGGGGTGTCGAGTGCAGGGACGGGGGTGTCGAGTGCAGGGACGGGGGTGTCGAGTGCAGGGACGGGGGTGTCGAGTGCAGGGACGGGGGTGTCGAGTGCAGGGACGGGGGTGTCGAGTGCAGGGACGGGGGTGTCGAGTGCAGGGACGGGGGTGTCGAGTGCAGGGACGGGGGTGTCGAGTGCAGGGACGGGGGTGTCGAGTGCAGGGACGGGGGTGTCGAGTGCAGGGACGGGGGTGTCGAGTGCAGGGACGGGGGTGTCGAGTGCAGGGACGGGGGTGTCGAGTGCAGGGACGGGGGTGTCGAGTGCAGGGACGGGGGTGTCGAGTGCAGGGACCGGGGTGTTGAGTGCAGGACAAAGAACAAAGAACAGTACAGCACAGGAAACAGGCCCTTCGGCCCTCCAAGCCTCTGCCGCTCCTTGGTCCAACTAGACCAATCGTTTGTATCCCTCCATTCCCAGGCTGCTCATGTGACTATCCAGGTAAGTCTTAAACGATGTCAGCGTGCCTGCCTCCACCACTCTACTTGGCAGCGCATTCCAGGCCCCCACCACCCTCTGTGTAAAAAACATCCCTCCAATATCTGAGTTATACTTCACCCCTCTCACCTTGAGCCCGTGACCCCTCGTGAACGTCATTTCTGATCTGGGAAAAAGCTTCCCACCGTTCACCCTATCTAACCCCTTCATAATCTTGTACACCTCTATTAGATCTCCCCTCATTCTCCGTCTTTCCAAGGAGAACAACCCCAGTTTACCCAATCTCTCCTCATAGCTAAGACCCTCCATACCAGGCAACATCCTGGTAAACCTTCTCTGCACTCTCTCTAATGCCTCCACGTCCTTCTGGTAGTGCGGCGACCAGAACTGGATGCAGTACTCCAAATGTGGCCTAACCAGCATTCTATACAGCTGCATCATCAGACTCCAGCTTTTATACTCTATACCCCATCCTATAAAGGCAAGCATACCATATGCCTTCTTCACCACCTTCTCCACCTGTGTTGCCACCTTCAAGGATTTGTGGACTTGCACACCCAGGTCCCTCTGTGTTTCTATACTCCTGATGACTCTGCCATTTATTGTATAACTCCTCCCTACATTATTTCTTCCAAAATGCATCACTTCGCATTTATCCGGATTAAACTCCATCTGCCACCTCTCCGCCCAATTTTCCAGCCTATCTATATCCTGCTGTATTGCCCGACAATGCTCTTCGGTATCCGCAAGTCCAGCCATCTTCGTGTCATCCGCAAACTTGCTGATTACACCAGTTACACCTTCTTCCAAATCATTTATATATATCACAAATAGCAGAGGTCCCAATACAGAGCCCTGCGGAACACCACTGGTCACAGACCTCCAGCCGGAAAAAGACCCTTCGACCACTACCCTCTGTCTCCTATGGCCAAGCCAGTTCTCCACCCATCTAGCCACTTCTCCTTGTATCCCATGAGCCTTAACCTTCTTAACCAACCTGCCATGTGGGACTTTGTCAAATGCCTTACTGAAATCCATATAGACGACATCCACGGCCCTTCATCAACTGTTTTTGTCACTTCCTCAAAAAACTCCACCAAATTTGTAAGGCACGACCTCCCTCTTACAAAACCATGCTGTCTGTCACTAATGAGATTGTTCCGTTCTAAATGCACATACATCCTGTCTCTAAGAATCCTCTCCAACAACTTCCCTACCACGGACGTCAAGCTCACCGGCCTATAATTTCCTGGGTTATCCCTGCTACCCTTCTTAAATAACGGGACCACATTCGCTATCCTCCAATCCTCAGGGACCTCACCCGTGTCCAAAGAAGCGACAAAGATTTCCGTCAGAGGCCCAGCAATTTCATCTCTCGTCTCCCTGAGCAGTCGAGTGCAGGGACGGGGGTGTTGAGTGCAGGGACCGGGGTGTTGAGTGCAGGGACCGGGGTGTTGAGTGCAGGGACCGGGGTGTTGAGTGCAGGGACGGGGGTGTTGAGTGCAGGGACGGGGGTGTTGAGTGCAGGGACCGGGGTGTTGAGTGCAGGGACCGGGGTGTTGAGTGCAGGGACCGGGGTGTTGAGTGCAGGGACCGGGGTGTCGAGTGCAGGGACCGGGGTGTCGAGTGCAGGGACGGGGGTGTCGAGTGCAGGGACGGGGGTGTCGAGTGCAGGGACCGGGGTGTCGAGTGCAGGGACCGGGGTGTCGAGTGCAGGGACCGGGGTGTCGAGTGCAGGGACCGGGGTGTCGAGTGCAGGGACGGGGTGTCGAGTGCAGGGACGGGGGTGTCGAGTGCAGGGACGGGGGTGTCGAGTGCAGGGACGGGGGTGTCGAGTGCAGGGACGGGGGTGTCGAGTGCAGGGACGGGGGTGTCGAGTGCAGGGACCGGGGTGTCGAGTGCAGGGACCGGGGTGTCGAGTGCAGGGACCGGGGTGTCGAGTGCAGGGACCGGGGTGTCGAGTGCAGGGACCGGGGTGTCGAGTGCAGGGACCGGGGTGTTGAGTGCAGGGACGGGGGTGTCGAGTGCAGGGACGGGGGTGTCGAGTGCAGGGACGGGGGTGTCGAGTGCAGGGACGGGGGTGTCGAGTGCAGGGACGGGGGTGTCGAGTGCAGGGACGGGGGTGTCGAGTGCAGGGACGGGGGTGTCGAGTGCAGGGACCGGGGTGTCGAGTGCAGGGACGGGGGTGTCGAGTGCAGGGACGGGGGTGTCGAGTGCAGGGACGGGGGTGTCGAGTGCAGGGACGGGGGTGTCGAGTGCAGGGACCGGGGTGTCGAGTGCAGGGACGGGGGTGTCGAGTGCAGGGACGGGGGTGTCGAGTGCAGGGACGGGGGTGTCGAGTGCAGGGACGGGGGTGTCGAGTGCAGGGACGGGGGTGTCGAGTGCAGGGACCGGGGTGTCGAGTGCAGGGACCGGGGTGTCGAGTGCAGGGACGGGGGTGTCGAGTGCAGGGACCGGGGTGTCGAGTGCAGGGACGGGGGTGTCGAGTGCAGGGACGGGGGTGTCGAGTGCAGGGACGGGGGTGTCGAGTGCAGGGACCGGGGTGTCGAGTGCAGGGACGGGGGTGTCGAGTGCAGGGACCGGGGTGTCGAGTGCAGGGACCGGGGTGTCGAGTGCAGGGACCGGGGTGTCGAGTGCAGGGACGGGGGTGTCGAGTGCAGGGACGGGGGTGTTGAGTGCAGGGACCGGGGTGTCGAGTGCAGGGACGGGGGTGTCGAGTGCAGGGACGGGGGTGTCGAGTGCAGGGACGGGGGTGTCGAGTGCAGGGACGGGGGTGTCGAGTGCAGGGACGGGGGTGTCGAGTGCAGGGACCGGGGTGTCGAGTGCAGGGACGGGGGTGTCGAGTGCAGGGACCGGGGTGTCGAGTGCAGGGACGGGGGTGTCGAGTGCAGGGACCGGGGTGTCGAGTGCAGGGACCAAGATCGGGACAGGGCTGTTGAGGGATGGGGAGGTTTTTCTGTCCGTTCCCCGTCTCCCTCAACTGCTCTTTCTGTTGATCAGTGAAGTTCTTATTTGTTCTGAGTGTGCCTTTTACCTCTGACTCTACCCTTTGCCCTCTGTTCATGGTTTAAGTTGATCTAAAGCTGTATTATATCTTCCATATTGAGTTGCAGAGAAAAAGTTGGAGGCTGTTAGTAAATATTTGTCAGGTTGTGGGTATTATTTGCATTTGTTGCTGACTTCAAGCCACTGAACAGGTTTGTACAGTATATTTATTTTCTGGGACATGTTGATGTGGGACCACTCTCACTCCTGGCAGGGGAACTCTGAATTATTGGCAGAATCAGCACTGCTCCAACTGCCCTCTGTCCCACTGACACCAAATAACAAATAACTCAGCATTGTATTCTAATCCAGAACCGTCCCAGGGATGAAAGCTTTTAGCTCCAGAGCTTGGTTGGAGAAGCTGGTGTTGTTCTCCTCAGAGCGAAGGAGATTGAAGGGAGACTTGCTCGAGGTTAATGATGGGTGAAACCAACTGAGCGAGCTGGTTATTGCTGATTTAGTTCCACTTTCGGCAATATCTTCCATAATGTCATTGAAGATTGAGAGTAGACTGATGGGGTGGTAATAAGTGGATTGGATTTGAGCAGAGCTGAGCTTGCCGCGTACAACCAGGTAGCCTTCACGCGAGGCTTCCAGTCTGGGTAGAGTAACAGGTTTAAAAACCCCTGCTGACCACTTCTCATTGGGCGATCCTCTCCACTCATTCAATAAAGAAGCTCTTACTCCACAAGGCCCATGGGGGATCTATTGATGATCGTAACATCCCTCCCCCTTCGGTCTGTGGCTCTCCCAGCACCCCTGCTGAGGGGAGATCCTGTCCGTCACTGAGCTGTCGGCCTGAAGTGTGTCAAAGGCAGGGCTGAGTCAGGCGGTGTAAACCAAACTGGGGATCTTCCTATCCGGAGGAAGCATTGCAGAGTCGCTGCTTCAGCCCGGAGGCCCACTTCTTCAGCCCCTACCTGTGGGTTCATACCTTAACTATCTGGAGGGGCGAACACAGAGTCAAGCTGAGAGCTGGCACTGACAGCGGCTATCTCCAGGCCGGTGGTGGGGGCTGCTCAGGGAGGGACTCCCTGGCTCTGAGATTGTCCAAGTGCTTCTTTAGGGTTTTACCCTGAACTTAGAGCTTGTAAAATTTTTAATTCTCCTCTGGCCATGAGGGAGCCACAGTAAGAAGTCTCACAACACCAGGTTAAAGTCCAACTGGTTTATTTGGTAGCACAAGCTTTCGGAGCACTGCTCCTTCATCAGGTGAGTCTTCATCAGGGAGCTGCGAGACGATTGGAAAACAGTTAATGTGGTTCCGCTATTTAAGAACGGTTGTCGAGATAAACCAGGGAACTACAGACCAGTGAGCTTCACGTCAGTGGTAGGAAAACTTGAAGAAAATTCTGAAGGAGAGCATCTATCTCCACTTGGAGAGGCAAAGCTTGATCAGGGAGAGTCAGCATGACTTCATCAGAGGGAGGTCACGCCTAATAAATTTGATTGAATTGTTTGTGCTCGGGTGTGTAGATGAGGTTAGTGCACTTGATGTAATTTACATTCAATGAAAAGCGTGACACTCGCAAGTTCTGAGGAACAAAGAGAACTTGCCGTGTTCGTCTACAGATCTCTGAAAGCAGAAGGGCCTGTTAGTAGGGTGGTGAAAAAGGCATATGGGACACTTGCTTTTATCAGTCAAGGCATTGATTACAAAAGCAGGGAGAGATGTTGGAGTTGTATAGAACTTTGGTGAGGCCACAGCTGGAGCACTGTGTGCAGTTCTGGTCACCACATTATAGGAAGGATGTGATTGCACTGGAGGGGGTGCAGAGGAGATTCACCAGGATGCTGCCTGGGATGGAGCATTTAAGATATGAAGAGAGGTTGGATAGGCTTGGGTTGTTTTTGTTGGAGCAGAGAATACGGAGGGATGACCTGATCGAGCAGTTGGTGTTGGTGGAAAAGAGTTGAAATGCACTTGGCTTATCATTTACCTCTGCACTTCATGTTGCAGCTTTATAGAACCTTAGTTAGCTCGCACTTGGAATATAGAATATAGAACATAGAACAGTACAGCACAGAACAGGCCCTTCGGCCCACGATGTTGTGCCGAGCTTTATCTGAAACCAAGATCAAGCTATCCCACTCCCTATCATCCTGGTGTGCTCCATGTGCCTATCCAATAACCGCTTAAATGTTCCTAAAGTGTCTGACTCCACTATCACTGCAGGCAGTCCATTCCACACCCCAACCACTCTCTGTGTAAAGAACCTACCTCTGATATCCTTCCTATATCTCCCACCACGAACCCTATAGTTATGCCCCCTTGTAATAGCTCCATCCACTCAAGGAAATAGTCTTTGAACGTTCACTCTATCTATCCCCTTCAGCATTTTATAAACCTCTGTTAAGTCTCCCCTCAGCCTCCTCCGCTCCAGAGAGAACAGCCCTAACTCCCTCAACCTTTCCTCATAAGACCTACCCTCCAAACCAGGCAGCATCCTGGTAAATCTCCTCTGCACTCTTTCCAGTGCTTCCACATCCTCCTTATAGTGAGGTGACCAGAACTGCGCACAATATTCCAAATGTGGTCTCGCCAAGGTCCTGTACAGTGGCAGGATAACCCCACGGCTCTTAAACTCGAACCCCCTGTTAATAATGTTCCATAACATTTAAGAAAAACTTGGACGGGTTCATGGATGAGAGGGGTGTGGAGGGATATGGTCCAAGTGCAGGTCAGTGGGACTAGGCATAAAATGGTTCGGCACAGACAAGAAGGGCCAAAGGGCCTGTTTCTGAGCTGTAATTTTCTATGGTTCTATGGTTCTTAATAAAAGCTAACACACTGTAGGCCTTCTTCACAGCTCTATCCACTTGAGTGGGAACCTTTAGAGATCTGTGGATATGGACCCCAAGATCTCTCTGTTCCTCCACAGTCTTCAGAACCGTACCTTTGACCCTGTAATCCACATTTAAATTAGTCCTACCAAAATGAATCACCTCACATTTATCAGGGTTAAACTCCATTTGCCATTTTTCAGCCCAGCTTTGCATCCTATCTACAACAGCCCTCCACCTCATCCACTACTCCACCAATCTTGGTGTCATCAGCAAATTTACTGATCCACCCTTCAGCCCCCTCCTCTAAGTCATTAATACAAATCACAAAGAGCAGAGGACCAAGCACTGATCCCTGTGGCACTCCGCTAGCAACCTGCCTCCAATCCGAAAATTTTCCATCCACCACCACCCTCTGTCTTCGATCAGACATGATGTGGAGATGCCGGCGTTGGACTGGGGTAAACACAGTAAGAAGTTTAACAACACCAGGTTAAAGTCCAACAGGTTTATTTGGTAGCAAAAGCCACACAAGCTTTCGAGGCTCTGAGCCCCTTCTTCAGGTGAGTGGGAATTCTGTTCACAAACAGAACTTATAAGACACAGACTCAATTTACATGAATAATGGTTGGAATGCGAATACTTACAACTAATCCAGTCTTTAAGAAACAAAACAATGGGAGTGGAGAGAGCATCAAGACAGGCTAAAAAGATGTGTATTGTCTCCAGACAAGACAGCCAGTGAAACTCTGCAGGTCCACGCAACTGTGGGAGTTACAAATAGTGTGACATAAATTCTGATTCTAGGATCGCATGATAAAGACTCAGGAGGAAAAAAGCAGAAATATTTATGTGAAATAGTGTGACATAAACTGATAGCCAGGTTCCGCACACACAAGGACGGCCTCAACCGGGATATTGGGTTTATGTCACACTATTTCACATAAATATTTCTGCTTTTTTCCTCCTGAGTCTTTATCATGCGATCCTAGAATCAGAATTTATGTCACACTATTTGTAACTCCCACAGTTGCGTGGACCTGCAGAGTTTCACTGGCTGTCTTGTCTGGAGACAATACACATCTTTTTAGCCTGTCTTGATGCTCTCTCCACTCCCATTGTTTTGTTTCTTAAAGACTGGATTAGTTGTAAGTATTCGCATTCCAACCATTATTCATGTAAATTGAGTCTGTGTCTTATAAGTTCTGTTTGTGAACAGAATTCCCACTCACCTGAAGAAGGGGCTCAGAGCCTCGAAAGCTTGTGTGGCTTTTGCTACCAAATAAACCTGTTGGACTTTAACCTGGTGTTGTTAAACTTCTTACTTCGATCAGACAGCCAGTTACCTATCCAATCGGCCAACTTTCCCTCTATCCCACACCTCCTCACTTTCATCATAAGCCGACCATGGGGGACCTTATCAAACGCCTTACTAAAATCCATGTATATGATATCAACTGCCCTACCTTCATCAACACACTTAGTTACCTCCTCAAAAAATTCAATCAAATTTGTGAGGCACGACTTGCCCTTCACGAAACCGTGCTGACTATCCCGGATTAATCCGCATCTTTCTAAATGGTCGTAAATCCCATCCCTCAGGACCTTTTCCATCAATTTACCAACCACCGAAGTAAGACTAACCGGTCTATAATTACCAGGGTCATTTCTATTCCCTTTCTTAAACAGAGGAACAACATTCGCCATTCTCCAGTCCTCTGGCACCATCCCCGTGGACAGTGAGGACCCAAAGATCAAAGCCAAAGGCTCTGCAATCTCATCCCTTGCCTCCCAAAGGATCCTAGGATATATTTCATCAGGCCCAGGGGACTTATCGACCTTCAGTTTATTCAAAACTGCCAGGACATCCTCCCTCCGAACATCTATTTCCTCCAGCCTATTAGCCTGTTCATTTCTGGTCGCCACAGTACCAGAAGGATATGGAGGCTTTGGAGAGGGTACAGAAAAGATTTACCAGGATGTTGCCTGGTATGGAGGGCATTAGCTATGAGGAGAGGTTGGAGAAACTTGGTTTGTTCTCAGTGGAACGACGGAGGTTGAAGGGAGACCTGATAGAAGTCTACAAGATTATGAGAGGCATGGACAGAGTGGACAATCAGAAGCTTTTTCCCAGGGTGGAAGAGTCAATTACTAGGGGGCATAGATTTAAGGTGCGTGGGGCAAGGTTTAAAGGAGATGTACAAGGCAGATGTTTTTACACAGAGAGTAGTGGGTGCCTGGAACTCGCTGCTAGGGGAGGTTGTGGAAGTGGATACGGTAGTGACTTTTAAAGGGCATCTTGACAAATACATGAATATGATGGGAATAGAGAGATATGGTCCCCTAGGGTCGGGGGTTTAGTTAAGTCGGGCAGCATGGTCGGTGCAGGCTTGGAGGGCCGAAGGGCCTGTTCCTGTGCTGTAATTTTCTTTGTTCTTTATGAAAGGTCAAGGGGGTGGGTGATAAAGGTGGCTAGTCTGGCCTTCACATCTTCCAACCTCAGGGGTTAGAAGCCAGATTTGAAGTGCTTGAGGTTCTCCGATAACAGAGACTGTAGCTCCTGTGTCCACCTGTATCTTCAAGGGTTCGCCATTCACTTGTAATTCTGCCACTCTTGGTGCAACGTTCATTGTTGCAGTTGTAGTGTCCCTGTCTCTGGAGGAGGGGATACCTGCATGTTACGCTCAGGTATCAGCCTCCGCTTTCTTCCTGGACAGCACACGTTTTGCTGAAACTTTGACGTGACTGTGTCCTGTGACAGAGCTTGCAATAACCCGTCAACTGGCAACTGCATCTTTCTGGAGTGTGTTCTCTAATACTCTAGGGGTGGTCACTGCCTTTCCTTGACTGTCTGCTGGTGACATTCAGATCCCTATATCGGCCCTTTAACACCTCGTTTACACATGCACTTTCCATTGAGGACTGATTACACAAGGTCCCGCTCCCTAATTGGAGGACATTGCTGCCTGATGCCCCTTTGGTGACACGGCTGTCTCAATGGATTTTTAAAAGTCCAAATTGTGTTCTGCCAACAGCTGCTTTTGGGTGGTTTGGTCATTTAGACCATATACTAATGTGTGTCTCAATATTTCATTAAGGGGCGGTCTAAATTTGCAATATTTGGTCAATTTCTGAAACCTGAACAATAACTCACTTCCCGACTGGTGTCTTAGGGTTCAACTTTCCTGAAAAGAGACATAATAGCTTTATCTTAGAGCAGAGTCTGAATTTATGGGTGTTGTCTGGAGCGAGAGATGGAGGAAAAGAAATTCTCCTCATTGCCAATGTACTAATTGAGCCAAACGCTAGTTTCCTGTCACCAACACCCTTTATTGTGCACCAAAGAGAAGGGCCATGCCTGCAGACAGTCCGACAGCCTACACCTGGGGTCCGATAATGCTAGTCTGCATTAGGCAGCAAGTTTAAAAATCCCCACTGACCGCTTCTCATAGAGGTTTACAGCATGGAAACAGGCCTTTTGGCCCAACTTGTCCATGCTGCCCAGTTTTTACCACTAAGCTCGTCCCAATTGCCCGCATTTGGCCCATATCCCTCTATACCCATCGTACCCATGTAACTGTCTAAATGCTTTTTAAAAGACAAAATTGTACCCGCCTCTACTCCTGCCTCTGGCAGCTTGTTCCAGACACTCACCACCCTCTGTGTGAAAACATTGCCCCACTGGATACTTTTGTGTATCTTTCCCTTCTCACCTTAAACTGATGCCCTCTACTTTTAGATTCCCCTACCTTTCGGAAAAGATGTTGACTATCTAACTGATCTATTCACCTCATTATTTTATAGACCTCTATAAGATCACCCTAAGCCTCCTATGCTCCAGGGAAAAAAGTCCCAGTCTGTCCAACCTCTCATAACTCAAACCATGAAGTCCCACTGACATCCTTTCTAAAATAGGATGACCAGAACTGTACACAGTAGTCCAAGTGTGGCCTTACCAATGTCTTGTACAACTTCAACAAGACGTCCCAACTCCTGTATTCAATGTTTTGACCAATGAAACCAAGCCTTCTTTGCCACTCTATTCACCTGTGACTCCACTTTCAAGGAGCTATGAACATGTACCCCTAAATCTCTTTGTTCTGTAACTCTCCCCAACGCCCTATCATTAACTGAGTAAGTCCTGCCCTGGTTCAATCTACCAAAATGCATCAACTCACATTTATCTAAATTAAACTCCATCTGCCATTCATCGTCCCACTAGCTCAATTGATCAAGATCCTGTTGCAATTGGAGATAACCTTCTTCACTGTCCACTATGCCACCAATCTTGGTGTCATCTGCAAACTTACGAACAAAATCATTAAGATAAATGACAAAAAACAGTGGACCCAGCACAGGTCCCTGAGGCACACCGCTGGTCACAGGCCTCCAGTTTGTAAAACAACCCTCTACAACTGCCCTCTGTCTTCTGTCATCATGCCAATTTTGTATCCAATTGACTACCTCACCCTGGATCCCGTGAGATTTAACCTCATGCAACAACCTACCATGTGGTACCTTGTCAAAGGCCTTGCTAAAGTCCATGTAGACAACATCAACTGCACTGCCCTCATCTACCTTCTTGGTTACCCCTTCAAAAAACTCAATCAAATTTGTGAGACATTATTTTCCACTTACAAAGCCATGCTGACTGTCCCTAATCAGTCCTTGCCTCTCTAAATGCCTGTACATCCTGTCTCTCAGAATACCTCCTAACGACTTACCCACCACAGATGTGAGGTTCACTGGCCTGTAGTTCCCAGACTTTTCCCTGCAGCCCTTCTTAAACAAAAGCACAACATTTGCCACCCTCCAATCTTCAGTTCTACCCATGTAGACTCAATGGGCGAACCCACGAATATATGCCCTCTCAGTACTGCCGTGATGTTTTCCCTAATCAAAAGTGCAACTCCCCCTCCTCTCTTACTCCTGTTCTATTTTCCTATAGCATCTGTACCCTGGAACATTGAACTGCCAGTCCTGTCCCTCCCTTGGCCATGTTTCAGTAATACAGTCTCCGCTCACTCAGTAAGGGAGCTCATGCTCCAAGAAGCCCATGGGAAGACCTATCGATGATCCTCCATGGCCATTAGAACAGTCCTCCTACTACTTGTACCATCAGTTAATGAGAAGAATTTGTCTACCTTACCTAATTGTATCTGAAACTTTATCCTGGAGGTTACTCTTGACCAGAAACTGAATTGTGAGGCTGAGAGTTTATTAATGTCCAGAATGTGTTAATTGCCAGTTTTTGAGGAGCTGGATATTTTGGACAGATGTCTGCTTTGGTATTTGTCACCAATCTTTGCACAGTGGTAGTGATGTTAAGTGTGATTCTGCTATTAAAGTGTTGCAGTGCACATCAGAGCAGTGGCACAGTGATTAACACTGTAGCCTCTCAGCGCCAGGGACCTGGGTTCAATTCCTGGCTTGGGTCACTGTCTGTGTGGAATTTGCATGTTCTCCCCGTGTCTGCGTGGGTTTCCTCCGGGCGCTCCGGTTTCCTCCCACAGTCTGAAAGATGTGCTGGTTGGGCGCATTGGTTGTGCTAAATTCTCCCTCAGTGTATCCCAACAGATGCCGGAGTGTGGCGACTCGGGGATTTTCTCAGTAACTTCATTGCAGTGTTAATGTAAGCCTACTTGTGACTAATAAATAGTAGAGGGTGGTGGGCGAGTGGAATTGGCTGCCGTCAGTGGTGGTGGAGGCGAACTCAATAGGGTCTTTTAAGAGACTCCTGGATGAGTACATGGGACTTAATAGGATGCAGGATTATGGGTAGGCCTAGAAGGTAGGGATATGTTCGGCACAACTTGTGGGGCCGAAGGGCCTGTTTTGTGCTGTAGTTTTTCTATGTTTCTATGAGAAGTGTATTTAAGAACACGCACACACTACGTTTTATCACCCAAACTCTTTGACCCTTAAGTGCAGAGATAAATGATAAAGCAAGTGCCTTGCAACTCTTTTCCACCAGCACGAACTCCCCCAGTTGTGTGAGATGGTGACTCACCCTGCAATGCAAATCGCTCCTTGTATCTCAAACAGTTCACAAACGCTTCATGTAAATGTGAGTTTGCACAATGTCTTCATGTTGTTGGACTGTTGGAGAGATTGGAGCTGTGACCTGTGCCATGGGTATCTGGAGAATGCATTGTGCAAGTCCTAGCACAAGGTACTGGAGAGTAATCAGGGATAGAGTCTGGGTTCTGTCATTGCCTTGTGTTCAGCCTCATTCAGGGCAGAAGAGCTCTGGTATGCCATTGTTTTCCCATCACCTCTGCTGAATATTGAGGGGGGTTGCATGGCAAGGTACACATCCATATTAAAGGATGCAAAGTGATGGAGTGTCTAGGCTGACTTTCACAATGTACATGTAGCAGGGACAGGAAAACTGTCCTTTGCTTCAGTCTTATTGTGTTTACTAAGTTATAGAGTCAGTAATTAAAATAAATGTCCAGAAACATATCTAAAATTGTCTCAGGTTCAAATGCTTATCAATATATATGTATAGAATCTATATATAAAAACACTAAACCGCAAAAATGGTTCAGGAGGGTGATTTCAGGAACAGAATTTCTGACGGAAATAAAGGCAAAAGAAATAAGTTTGAAGAAACAGTATTTTCACCCAAGAAACCACAGGCACAGGTGCCGAAAACAAAAATAAAGCAATTCTTAAAATAAATGTCAGTGGTGTAGATGCGAGCTTTGAGTGCTCACTGACAATTCTGTTTTGAAGCCTTTTGATCAAATAACAACGAAACTCTGAGATTCTCAGAGGGAAGAGCAGATGTTAAGATGTACGCTGCACCAATTAGACACTCAATATTTGCAAGCACGCTAGCTCTGAAAAAATATTCCGTTGAAACCAAAGCTTTTGAACTGGCTAAATTTTAAATGTAAAATTATTTAGGAAGGAATTAAAAACGTGGGAGAGTTCAGTTGGTGAAAGTGATCTGGAGAAAGAAAAACATTCGTAAATGAGAGACTGAGTGAAAAAAGAATAATAATGGGAATTTCCAACTCCCCTGGTATGAAGTGAAGGGAGTAGGGAGGTAAAGTGGATGCAGACTGGGATTCCCATGTGTACAGACTCTTTCTAACCCACTGTGTAAAAATCTCACCCAGGGAAGATTCACTATTGGATGGAGTAATGAGGAAGGAAGAGTGCTGATAGATGGTGTAAATCAGGGGAACATTTTCGCAAAAGTGGCCAGAATATTACAGACTTGAATAAGATCAAAGAACATAGAATCCCTCCAGTGCAGAAGGAGGCCATTTGGCACCAACAACAATCCCACCCAGGCCCTATCCCATAGACCACATATTTACCCAAGCTCGTCCCCCTGACGCTAAGGGACAATTTAGCATGGTCAATCCACCTAACCCACACATCTTTAGACTGTGGGAGGAAACCAGAGCACCCAGAGGAAACCCATGCAGACACGGGGAGAACATGCAAACTCCACACAGACAGCTGAGGCTGGAATCAAACTCAGGTCCCTGGTGCTGTGAGGCAGCAGTGCTAACCATCGTGCTACCGTGCTGCCCCGGGTCCCTGGTGCTGTGAGGCAGCAGTGCTAACCACTGTGTCACCGTGCTGCCCCGGGTCCCTGGCGCTGTGAGGCAGCAGTGCTAACCATCGTGCTACCGTGCTGCCCCGGGTCCCTGGTGCTGTGAGGCAGCAGTGCTAACCCACTGTGTCACCGTGCTGCCCCGGGTCCCTGGCACTGTGAGGGAGCAGTGCTAACCATCGTGCTACCGTGCTGCCCCGGGTCCCTGGTGCTGTGAGGCAGCAGTGCTAACCACTGTGTCACCGTGCTGCCCCGGGTCCCTGGTGCTGTGAGGGAGCAGTGTGAACCCACTGTGTCACCGTGCTGCCCCGGGTCCCTGGTGCTGTGAGGGAGCAGTGCTAACCCACTGTGTCACCGTGCTGCCCCGGGTCCCTGGTGCTGTGAGGGAGCAGTGCTAACCACTGTGTCACCGTGCTGCCCCGGGTCCCTGGTGCTGTGAGGCAGCAGTGCTAACCCACTGTGTCACCGTGCCGCCCCGGGTCCCTGGTGCTGTGAGGCAGCAGTGCTAACCACTGTGTCACCGTGCTGCCCCGGGTCCCTGGTGCTGTGAGGGAGCAGTGCTAACCCACTGTGCCACCGTGCTGCCCCGGGTCCCTGGTGCTGTGAGGCAGCAGTGCTAACCACTGTGTCACCGTGCTGCCCCGGGTCCCTGGCGCTGTGAGGCAGCAGTGCTAACCACTGTGTCACCGTGCTGCCCCGGGTCCCTGGTGCTGTGAGGCAGCAGTGCTAACCACTGTGTCACCGTGCCGCCCCGGGTCCCTGGTGCTGTGAGGCAGCAGTGCTAACCCACTGTGTCACCGTGCCGCCCCGGGTCCCTGGTGCTGTGAGGCAGCAGTGCTAACCACTGTGTCACCGTGCTGCCCCGGGTCCCTGGCGCTGTGAGACAGCAGTGCTAACCCACTGTGTCACCGTGCTGCCCCGGGTCCCTGGCGCTGTGAGGCAGCAGCGCTAACCCACTGTGTCACCGTGTCTGCCCCGGGTCCCTGGTGCTGTGAGGGAGCAGCGCTAACCCACTGTGTCACCGTGCTGCCCCGGGTCCCTGGTGCTGTGAGGGAGCAGCGCTAACCCACTGTGCCACCGTGCTGCCCCGGGTCCCTGGCACTGTGAGGCAGCAGTGCTAACCCACTGTGTCACCGTGCCGCCCCGGGTCCCTGGCGCTGTGAGGCAGCAGTGCTAACCCACTGTGTCACCGTGCCGCCCCGGGTCCCTGGCGCTGTGAGGGAGCAGCGCTAACCCACTGTGTCACCGTGCTGCCCCGGGTCCCTGGCGCTGTGAGGCAGCAGTGCTAACCACTGTGTCACCGTGCTGCCCCGGGTCCCTGGCACTGTGAGGGAGCAGTGCTAACCACTGTGTCACCGTGCTGCCCCGGGTCCCTGGTGCTGTGAGGCAGCAGTGCTAACCACTGTGTCACCGTGCTGCCCCGGGTCCCTGGTGCTGTGAGACAGCAGTGCTAACCCACTGTGTCACCGTGCTGCCCCGGGTCCCTGGCACTGTGAGACAGCAGTGCTAACCCACTGTGCCACCGTGCTGCCCCGGGTCCCTGGTGCTGTGAGGCAGCAGTGCTAACCCACTGTGTCACCGTGCTGTCCCGGGTCCCTGGTGCTGTGAGGCAGCAGTGCTAACCCACTGTGCCACTGTGCTGCCCCGGGTCCCTGGTGCTGTGAGGGAGCAGTGCTAACCCACTGTGCCGCTGAAGGTGATTGAGAAAGTCAGAATCATGTAAACCAGATTTGTAGATTGGGGTAAAGCTGATTTTGAGGGGCTGAGAATATAACTTGGGAAAATAGACTGGGTGACAAGATTGACAAACGATGATGCAGTAAAGTGGGAGGGATTTAAAATAGCATGCAGCAGAGCACAGTGAAAGAACATTGCACACACAGGAGAGAACAAACTAAACACCACTGCAACTCTGTAGTTAAATAAAGATGTGAGGGCACAAATGAAGGTAAATAATGAGACAAAATGAAGACAATAGAGGCCGAGGGTGGCACGATGGTTAGCACTGCTGCCTCACAGCGCCAGGGACCCGGGTTCGAATCCAGCCATGGGTCACTGTCTGTGTGGAGTTTGCACATTCTCCCCGTGTCTGCGTGGGTTTCCTCCGGGTGCTCTGGTTTCCTCCCACACTCCAAAGATGTGCAGGTTAGGTGGATTGGCCATGCTAAAATTGCCCCTTAGTGTCAGGGGTACATGCATGGGGTTATTGACGAAGGGAAAGCGGTAGATGTGGTTTATATGGATTTTAGCAAGGCGTTCAATAAGGTCCCCCATGCAAGGCTTCTAGAAAAAGTGAGAGGGCATGGGATCCAAGGGGCTGCTGCCCTGTGGATCCAGAACTGTTACCCCAGTCCAACGCCGGCATCTCCACATCTTGACCAAAGGAGGCAGAGAGTGGGTATAGATGGGTCTTTTTCTAAATGGAGGTCGGTCACCAGTGGTGTGCCCCAGGGATCTGTTCTGGGACCCTTGCTGTTTGTCATTTTCATAAATGACCTGGATGAGGAAGTGGAGGAATGGGTTGGTAAGTTTGCCGACGACACGGAGGTTGGTGGGGTTGTGGATAGTCTGGAGGGATGTCAGAAGTTACAGAGGGACATAGATAGGATGCAAGACTGGGCGGACAAGTGGCAGATGGACTTCAACCCAGATACATGCGTAGTGGTCCATTTTGGCAGGTCAAATGGGATGAAAGCGTACAATATAAAGGGAAAGACTCTTAGTACTGTAGAGGATCAGAAGGACCTTGGGGTCCGGGTCCATAGGACTCTAAAATCGGCCCCGCAGGTGGAGGAGGTGGTTAAGAAGGCGTATGGTGTGCTGGCCTTTATCAATTGAGGGATTGAGTTTAGGAGTCCGGGGATAATGTTGTAGCAATATAAGACCCTCGTCAGACCCCACTTGGAGTACTGTGCTCAGTTCTGGTCGCCTCATTACAGGAAGGATGTGGAAAAGATTGAAAGGGTGCAGAGGAGATTTACAAGGATGTTGCCTGGATTGAGTGACATGCCTTATGAGGATAGGCTGAGGGAGCTCGGTCTTTTCTCCTTGGAGAGACGTAGGATGAGAGGAGACCTAATAGAGGTATACAAGATGTTGAGAGGCATAGATCGGATGGACTCTCAGAGGCTTTTTCCCAGGGTGGAAATGGCTGCTACGAGAGGACACAGGTTTAAGGTGCTGGGGGGTAGGTACAGGGGAGATGTTAGGGGGAAGTTTTTCACACAGAGGGTGGTGGGCGAGTGGAATCGGCTACTGTCAGTAGTGGTGGAGACAAACTCAATAGGGTGTTTTAAGAGACTCCTGGATGAGTACATGGGACTTAATAGGATGGAGGGTTATAGATAGGCCTAAAAGGTAGGGATATGTTCGGTGCAACTTGTGGGGCCGAAGGGCCTGTTTTTGTGCTGTAGTTTTTCTATGTTTCTTTCTGGGGAGAGTTTAAACTAGATAGGTTGGGGGTAGGGGATCGAAACGAGGTGACTGGGAGCGAGGAAGTTAGCTCGCAAACAGAGAAGGGTTATAGACAGTGCAAGAGGGAGGATGGATGGGGGATAGAGAAGGGGAGAGCTCAGACCAAAGGATTGAGATGTGTTTACTTTAATGCCAGGAGTATAGTGAATAAAGGGGATGAGCTCAGAGCGTGGATCGATGCCTGGAAGTGTGATGTGGTGGCCATTACGGAGACTTGGATGTCTCAGGGACAGGACTGGATACTACAGGTGCCGGGATTCAGATGTTTCAGGAAGGACAGGGAGGGAGGCAAGAGAGGGGATGGAGTGGCACTGCTGATCAGGGATAGTGTCACAGCTGTAGAGAAGGTGTATGCTGTGGAGGGATTGTCCACAGAGTCTCTGTGGGTGGAAGTTCGGAGTCGGAAGGGGTCGATCACTTTGCTGGGAGTATTCTATAGGCCGCCCAATAGTAACAGGGAGGTGGAGGAACAGATAGGGAAACAGATCCTGGAGGGATGCAGTAATAGCAGAGTTGTTGTGATGGGAGACTTTAATTTCCCAAACACAAATTGGAATATCCCTAGGGTAAGGGGATTGGATGGGGAGGAGTTCGTTAGGTGTGTTCAGGAGGGTTTCCTGACACAGCATGTGGACAAGCCTACAAGAGGAGAGGCTGTACTTGATCTGATACTGACCAATGAACCTGGACAGGTGTCAGATCTCTCAGTGGGAGAGCATCTTGGGGATAGCGATCATAACTCTATCTCCTTTATGCTTGCATTGGAAAAAGAGAGGATCAGGCAAGCTGGGAAAGTGTTTATATGGAGTAAGGGGAAATATGAAGACATAAGGCAGCAAATTAGAGGAGTAAATTGGAAGGAGGTATTCTCGGGGAAATCTACTGAAGAGAGGTGGCAGTTTTTCAAGGATTGTCTGTCTCGGGTTCTACAGGACAACGTTCCGAGCAGACAGGGAGGAGTTGGTAGGTTAAAGGAACCGTGGTGCACGAAAGCTGTGCGGGACCTAGTCGAGAAGAAAAGGAAAGCGTACAAAAGGTTCAGAGAGCTTGGTGAAGATAGGGATCTAGATGAGTATATGGCTTGTAGGAAGGGACTAAAGAAGGAAATTAGGAGAGCCAGAAGGGGTCACGAGAAGGCCTTGGCAGGTAGGATTAAGGAAAACCCTAAGGTGTTCTATAAATATGTGAAGAGTAAAAGGATGAGACGTGAAGGAATACGGCCTATAAAAGGTGAAGGCGGGAAAGTCCGTACGGAACCAGTAGAAATGGCAGAGGTGCTTAATGAGTATTTTGCCTCGGTTTTCACAGAGGAGAAGGACCTGGGTGGATGTACTGCGGACTTGCGGTGGACTGAAAAGATTGAGTATGTGGACTTTAAGAAAGAGGTTGTGCTGAAATCTTTGAATGGCATCAAGATAGATAAGTCGTCGGGTCCGGATGGGATGTACCCCAGGTTACTGTGGGAGGTGAGGGAAGAGATTGCAGAACCTCTGGCGATGATCTTTGCATCGTCGATGGAGACGGGAGAGGTGCCGCAGGATTGGAGGATTGCGGATGTGGTTCCTATTTTCAAGAAGGGGAATAGGGATAGCCCAGGAAATTACCGACCGGTGAGTCTAACCTCAGTGGTTGGTAAGCTGATGGAGAAGATCCTGAGGGACAAGATTTATGAGCATTTAGTGAGGTTTAGTATGCTCAAGGATACTCAGCATGGCTTTGTCAAAGGCAGATCGTGCCTTACGAGCCTGGTGGAGTTCTTCGAAAATGTGACTAAACACATTGATGAAGGGAAAGTGGTAGATGTGGTTTATATGGATTTTAGCAAGGCGATCGATAAGGTCCTCCATGCAAGGCTTCTAGAAAAAGTGAGAGGGCATGGGATCCAAGGGGCTGCTGCCCTGTGGATCCAGAACTGGCTTGCCCAAAGGAGGCAGAGAGTGGGTATAGATGGGTCTTTTTCTAAATGGAGGTCGGTCACCAGTGGTGTGCCCCAGGGATCTGTTCTGGGACCTTGCTGTTTGTCATTTTCATAAATGACCTGGATGAGGAAGTGGAGGGATGGGTTGGTAAGTTTGCCGACGACACGAAGGTTGGTGGGGTTGTGGATAGTCTGGAGGGATGTCAGAAGTTACAGAGGGACATAGATAGGATGCAAGACTGGGCGGACAAGTGGCAGATGGACTTCAACCCAGATAAATGCGTAGTGGTCCATTTTGGCAGGTCAAATGTGATGAAGGAGTACAATATAAAGGGAAAGACTCTTGGTACTGTAGAGGATCAGAAGGACCTTGGGGTCCGGGTCCATAGGACTCTAAAATCGGCCCCGCAGGTGGAGGAGGTGGTTAAGGCGGCGTATGGTGTGCTGACCTTTATCAATCGAGGGATTGAGTTTAGGAGTCCGGGGATAATGATGCAGCTATATAAGACCCTCGCCAGACCCCACTTGGAGTACTGTGCTCAGTTCTGGTCACCTCATTACAGGAAGGATGTGGAAAAGATTGAAAGGGTGCAGAGGAGATTTACAAGGATGTTGCCTGGATTGAGTGGCATGCCTTATGAGGATAGGCTGAGGGAGCTTGGTCTTTTCTGCTTGGAGTGACGTAGGATGAGAGGAGACCTAATGGAGGTATACAAGATGTTGAGAGGCATAGATCGGGTGGACTCTCAGAGGCTTTTTCCTAGGGTGGAAATGGCTGCTACGAGAGGACACAGGTTTAAGGTGCTGGGGGGTAGGTACAGGGGAAATGTTAGGGGTAAGTTTTTCACACAGAGGGTGGTGGGCGAGTGGAATCGGCTGCCTTCAGTGGTGGTGGAGGCAAACTCAATAGGGTGTTTTAAGAGACTCCTGGATGAGTACATGGGACTTAATAGGATGGAGGGTTATAGATAGGCCTAAAAGGTAGGGATATGTTCGGCACAACCTGGGGGGGCCGAAGGGCCTGTTTTTGTGCTGTAGTTTTCTATGTTTCTATGGGGATAGGGCCTGGGTGAGATAGTGGTTGGTGCAGACTCGCTGGGCTGAATGGCCTCCTTCTGCACTATGATGCTATGCGGGGTAACTGAATGGACGTTTTCAAATTCAGAAAGGTTTTGATCATTCAGGAGGGTGTAAAAATCTGACATGCAGCATTGTCACTGGGATGCACTGATTGGACTGAATGTACTGTCAGAGGGTCAGTACTGAGGGAGTGCTGCACTGTCAGAGGGTCAGTACTGAGGGAGTGCTGCACTGTCAGAGGGTCAGTACTGAGGGAGTGCCGCACTGTCAGAGGGTCAGTACTGAGGGAGTGCCGCACTGTCAGAGGGCCAGTACTGAGGGAGTGCCGCACTGTCAGAGGGTCAGTAGTGAGGGAGTGCCGCACTGTCAGAGGGTCAGTACTGAGGGAGTGCCGCACTGTCAGAGGGTCAGTACTGAGGGAGTGCCGCACTGTCAGAGGGTCAGTGCTGAGGGAGTGCCGCACTGTCAGAGGGTCAGTACTGAGGGAGTGCTGCACTGTCAGAGGGTCAGTACTGAGGGAGTGCTGCACTGTCAGAGGTTCAGCACTGAGGGAGTGCCGCACTGTCAGAGGGTCAGTACTGAGGGAGTGCTGCACTGTCAGAGGGTCAGTACTGGGGGAGTGCCGCACTGTCAGAGGGTCAGTACTGAGGGAGTGCCGCACTGTCAGAGGGTCAGTACTGAGGGAGTGCCGCACTGTCAGAGGCTCAGTACTGAGGGAGTGCTGCACTGTGAGAGGGTCAGTACCGAGGGAGTGCCGCACTGTCAGAGGGTCAGTACTGGGGGAGTGCCACACTGTCAGAGGGTCAGTACTGAGGGAGTACCGTACTGTCAGAGGGTCAGTACTAAGGGAGTGCCGCACTGTCAGAGGGTCGGTGCTGAGGGAGTGCCGCACTGTCAGAGGGTCATTGCTGAGGGAGTGCCGCACTGTCAGAGGGTCAGTACTGAGGGAGTGCTGCACTGTCAGAGGTTCAGCACTGAGGGTGTGCTGCACTGTCAGAGGGTCAGTACTGGGGGAGTGCCGCACTGTCAGAGGTTCAGCACTGAGGGAGTGCCGCACTGTCAGAGGGTCAGTACTGAGGGAGTGCCGCACTGTCAGAGGGTCAGTACTGAGGGAGTGCCGCACTGTCAGAGGGTCAGTACTGAGGGAGTGCCGCACTGTCAGAGTGTCAGTGCTGAGGGAGTGCCGCACTGTCAGACGGTCAGTGCTGAGGGAGTACCGCACTGTCTGAGGGTCAGTACTGGGTCAGAATGGTTCTTTGTAAATGATCAGTTTGCCTATTCATGTTCATGACATTATTGGAAAAACCACGTGTTCAGCAATGTCCCATTTGAGGATGAATAATTTCTTGATTCGAGGCAGCAAACCTATTGGCTGAAAAACAAATCAATAGCTTGTAATTATGTTGGGATTTTCACAAAGAGAAATGCAACAGCCAATTAAAGAGCGGTTTGGGGAAGTGATGGGCAAGTGTTGACTGTCAAGAGTTTGACAAGATAAGATTCAAAAGCTGCTCCCTGTCGCAAACTTCAGCTTCTGCTTGGCAGCGGCTGGAGAGCTGGAGAGAGTTGCAGCATTGTGGCAGGTGTCGTGTGTTGGATGAGGGAGATGGAGGACTAATGATGGGCGACGTGGGTGTCGGTCCGTATAATGTGGGGATTACAATGTCTGGGCGCGAGGGGGTCACGATGTCTGGGCACGAGGGGGTCACGACGTCTGGGCGCGAGGGGGTCACGATGTCTGGGCACGAGGGGGTCACGACGTCTGGGCGCGAGGGGGTCATGATGTCTGGGCATGAGGGGGGTCACGATGTCTGGGTGCGAGGGGGTCACGACGTCTGGGCGCGAGGGGGTCACGATGTTTGGGCGCGAGGGGGTCACGATGTTTGGGTGCGAGGGGGTCACGACGTCTGGGCGCGAGGGGGTCACGATGTCTGGGCACGAGGGGGTCACGACGTCTGGGCGCGAGGGGGTCACGATGTCTGGGCACGAGGGGGTCACGACGTCTGGGCGCGAGGGGGTCACGACGTCTGGGCGCGAGGGGGTCACGACGTCTGGGCGCGAGGGGGTCACGACGTCTGGGCACGAGGGGGTCACGACGTCTGGGCGCGAGGGGGTCACGACGTCTGGGCGCGAGGGGGTCACGACGTCTGGGCGCGAGGGGGTCACGACGTCTGGGCGTGAGGGGGTCACGACGTCTGGGCGCGAGGGGGTCACGACGTCTGGGCGTGAGGGAGTCACGACGTCTGGGCGCGAGGGGGTCACGATGTCTGGGTGTGAGGGGGTCACGACGTCTGGGCGCGAGGGGGTCACGACGTCTGGGTGCGAGGGGGTCACAATGTTTGGGCGCGAGGGGGTCACGATGTCTGGGCGCGAGGGGGTCACGATGTCTGGGCACGAGGGGGTCACGACGTCTGGGCGCGAGGGGGTCACGATGTCTGGGCGCGAGGGGGTCACGATGTCTGGGCGCGAGGGGGTCACGATGTCTGGGCGCGAGGGGGTCACGACGTCTGGGCGTGAGGGGGTTACGATGTCTGGGCACGAGGGGGTCACGATGTCTGGGCGCGAGGGGGTCACGACGTCTGGGCGTGAGGGGGTCACGACGTCTGGGCGTGAGGGGGTCACGACGTCTGGGCGTGAGGGGGTCACGATGTTTGGGTGCGAGGGGGTCACGATGTTTGGGCGCGAGGGGGTCACGATGTCTGGGTGCGAGGGGGTTACGATATCAAGCAGCAGCGTGCAGCCAAGGAGCAGTGTGAGTTTAGGTTGTAGGGCGTGTTGGATGGGTAGGAGCGGCCGAATGTGCGGTCAGGGGGCATCATGAGGTCAGAGGGCACGATGAGGTCAGGGGGCAGTGTTTTATTAATTCTTTCATGGGACATGTGTGTCGCTGGCTGGGCAGCATTTATTGCCCAGCCCTAATTGCCCCTTGAACTGAGTGTCTCGCTCGGCCATTTCAGAGGGCAGTTAAGAGTCAACCACATTGCTGTGGCTCTGTAGGCCAGACTGGATAATGACGGCAGATTTCCTTCCCTAAAGGACATTCGGTAACTAGATGGGTTTTTACAACAATCGACAATGGTTTCATGGTCACCATTTGACTTTTAGTTCCAGATTTTTACTGAATTCAAATGTCACCATCTGCCATGGTGGGATTTGATCCCGGGTCCCCAGAGCATTTCCCTGGATCTCTGGATTACAAGTCCAGTGATAATACCACTACACCATTGCATCCCCTGCAGCGTGGGGTCAGGGGGCAGCGTGGGGTCAGGGGGCAGCGTGGGGTCTGGGGGCAGCGTGGGGTCTGGGGGCAGCGTGGGGTCTGGGTGCAGCGTGAGGTCAGGGTGCAGCGTGGGGTCAGGGGGCAGCGTGGGGTCAGGGGGCAGCGTGAGGTCAGGGGGCAGCATGGGGTCAGGGGGCAGCGTGGGGGCAGTGTGGGGTCAGGGGGCAGCGTGGGGTCAGGGGGCAGCGTGGGGTCAGGGGGCAGCGTGGGGGCAGCGTGGGGTCAGGGGGCAGCGTGAGGTCAGGGGGCAGCATGGGGTCAGGGGGCAGCATGGGGTCAGGGAGCAGCATGGGGTCAGGGGGCAGCGTGCATATCGTCAAGGTGCTGAACGTTGTAGTGCCCAGAGTGAAATATTCAGTCGAGCTCTGTTCTTACTTGTGCAAGTACGTGGGGAATGTGTACATGTCTGTATGTGTCTGTGCAGATTTCTCACACCCTCAATGCCTCGACTTGTATATATTTCCTCTGTTTCTGGAGATATTTATGAAAGCTACAACCTGCGAACAACTCATTCTGCTTTCCGCTTCCTTGTGTTTAAATGGTTCTGATCAAATTGCCCAACCTTCACCCATAATCCTTCGCCCACCTTTCCATTCACATCTCGAATGCTGACACATTCTCTGCTTTCCCACAGTTTGTTGGCGGTGTGGGGAGGAAGAGGGACAGTTCCAGATTTCTCTTCATTCCCTTTGCATTGAGAGTGACCCCTGACTGACCTGCCTCGAATTTTAAAATTATTCTCCCTTGTTTAGGGCTCTGCCCACTAGAAGAAATAGTTTCTTTCTCTCCACCTTATATTAAAACACCTTGATCAGGTCCCCCTTAATCCTCTCTGTGCGACTTGTCCTTGCACATTAACCCTTTTATCCCCAGGTAAGTGTGTGCTGTACGCTCTCTTAGACCATCCCCTGAGGTGAGAACTGAAGAGGTTACTTCAGATGTGGTCAGACCGGAGCTGTGTATAACTGCTCCAACACCCAGTTCCATCACTCTCGCTCCTTTATGTCGCAGCCACCTTGAGATTCTAGCCAACATTCCATTCAGCTTTTAAATTACCCCTGTGCTTGTCCACCACGTTTTTCAGTGTTCACAGAGGATTCCAGTTCGTGTGGGCTGTGGCGGAGGTATTGGAGGGTAGAGGGAGGGAATGTGGGGGGAGGGTGAGGGCGATTGCAGAGAAAGAGTTATTGCTGAGAGACGGAATGCTCCTCTCTCCTTTCAATGTGATGCCTATTGCAGGTGATCAGCCTGGTTGTAAGGGTCTATTCGGACCTCAGTGTCACTGACTGTACTCAGCTTGTTTGCAATACTGCAGCAAATTATTTTTATTTATGGCTTTAGAAGTGACCAGAGAGTGAAGGATATACATTACTGTGTTAACTTTGAACGTTAAGATCTGACGCACTGATTTGAATTCAGTGAACTTGGCTGATGACACAGTGAAGAAATTGCCTTTAAAATTGAAAGTGAAGGATCAAGCTCCTTCTGATGCAATGCAGCGTCACAGCTAAAGTTAGAGGTGGCTTTAGTTTGTGTATTCGTGAAGGAAACAGAGACTGTCGTCTCAGGCAATTCCTTTTCTTGAGTTTTTTTTGAAGAGTGAGATTGTGGCTGTAATCTCTTTGCAGAGTTTGTTGTAATTCCCCATATTTGGAATTGTTGAGCAGTTGTTGGGATAGGAGGGAAGGGGAGGGATGTAGGAGGGAGGATTTGGTTGTGTTTCCAGTAGGTTTCCTGTCAGTAGCCGTGGTGTATACAGCACTGGGCCCGAGGATTGAAGGACAGGCTGCTTCCTCACATTAACCCAGGCCAGCCTCTCCGTAAGTCAACAACTCTTTTAATTTGAGTTTAGGAGAGAAAAGGGGAACACCCCTCCCACCCCAGACAAACAAATCCTGCAACAGAGCAGACAAAGCAGGTTTGTACAGGAACATAGAGAGAGAGGGAGAGGGAGAGAGAGATGAAGGGAGACAGGGAGACAGAGAGAGGGAGGGAGAGAGAGAGAGGAAGGGAGTGAGGGATAGAGGGAGATGGAGAGAGGAAGGGAATGAGGGATAGAGGGAGAGTGAAACAGAGGAAGAGAGGGAGGGAGAGAGACAGACATATGAGGAGTGACACAAAAGGAGAGAAAGAGACAGAAAGGGATGGATAAACAGAGGGAAAGAGAGACTAAGGGAGTGAGAGGGACAGACATAAGGAGTGAGAGAGACAGAATGACTGAGGGGGAGAAGGGGAGAGACAGAGGGCATGAGAGAGTCATGAAGAGAGACATGCCGACATAGTGGAAGAGAGATGGAGAGAGACAGAGTGGGAGAGAGACATATACACATGGATACACACACACAGACTGAAAGGAAGACACAAAAATAGAGCGCGAAAGAGAGGGGGAGAGAGAGTGACTGATGAGACAGAGGGTGACACAGGATGGAATCTTCCAGTCCCTCCCGCAAAGGGAAGCTTAGTGGGCAGAGAAGTTAATTTTGCGTGATGTAAAAAATCGGTTTCCCGGCGGCGAAATGAACTTTAGCAATGAGGGTTAAAGGTGGATCGAGCTTCTTGATTGATAATGTCAGCAAACCCTTGTGCATCCATTTGCATCTCATGCAAGCTCATTAACCAGTCAGCTCACCAGAATTCCGACCCCACCATTGACAAATTCAATCTTTCGCTTTAATGATTGTACATAAGTGCAATTGATCGCTTTAATGATTGTACATAAGGGTGGCACGGTAGCACAGTGGTTAGCACTGCTGCTTCACAGCTCCAGGGTCCCGGGTTCGATTCCCGGCTCGGGTCACTGTCTGTGTGGAGTTTGCACATTCTCCTCGTGTCTGCGTGGGTTTCCTCCGGGTGCTCCGGTTTCCTCCCACAGTCCAAAGATGTGCGGGTTAGGTTGATTGGCCAGGTTAAAAATTGCCCCTTAGAGTCCTGGGATGTGTAGGTTAGAGGGATTAGCGGGTAAATATGTGGGGGTAGGGCCTGGGTGGGATTGTGGTCGGTGCAGACTCGATGGGCCGAATGGCCTCCTTCTGCACTGTAGGGTTTCTATGAAGTGGCATGCATTTGGCAGGGTAAACTCCTTCGCACTTAACGGTGAGCTTCCGTGGCACTGTTGTCTTTGTGGAGTGTCTGAATGCCAGCCTGGGCACGAGAGCAGGTGGAGGGGGATGGCCAGGGAACAGGGGAAGAGTTAGCGGGGCGCACAGTGGCTGGGCAGAGGCGGAAGAGAGAATGCAGAGTGTCCGGGGAGGGGTAGCAACCGGGGAGGGGGGCGGGGAGGGGGTGGAGGGGGGAATAGTGTCTGGGGAGGGATAGTGTTCCAGGCAGTGGGGGGGGGGGGGGGGGGGGTGGAATAGTGTCCGGTGGGGGGTGGGGATAGTGTCTGGGGGGGTGGGGAGATAGTGTCTGGGGGGGTGGGGAGATAGTGTCTGGGGGGGGTGGGGATAGTGTCTGGGGGAGGTGGGGATAGTGTCGGGGGGGGGTGGGGATAGTGTCTGGGGGGGGGTGGGGATAGTGTCTGGGGGGGGGGTGGGGATAGTGTCTGGGGGGGGGTGGGGATAGTGTCTGGGGGGGGGTGGGGATAGTGTCTGGGGGGGGGTGGGGATAGTGTCTGGGGGGGGTGGGGATAGTGTCTGGGGGGGGGTGGGGATAGTGTCTGGGGGGGGTGGGTGGGGATAGTGTCTGGGGGTGGGTGGGGATAGTGTCTGGGGGGGGTGGGGATAGTGTCTGGGGGGGGTGGGGATAGTGTCTGGGGGAGGGGGGGATTGTGTTCGGGGGGGGATAGTGTCCAGGGGGAGGGGTTAGTGTCGGGGCCGGGGGGGGGGGGGGATAGTGTCCGGGGGTGGGGGGGGTGCGGGATAGTGTCCGGTGGGGGCGCAGGTGTGGAATAGTGTCTGGGGGGGGGGGGGGGTGGTGGGGATAGTGTCCGGTGGGGGGGGGGGGGGGTTAGTGTCCGGGGGGAGGGGTTAGTGTCGGGGGGGAGGGGGGGTAGTGTCCGGGGGGAGGGGTTAGTGTCCGGGGGGGGGGGTTAGTGTCCGGGGGGAGGGGTTAGTGTCGGGGGGGAGGGGGGGTAGTGTCCGGGGGGAGGGGTTAGTGTCGGGGGGGAGGGGTTAGTGTCGGGGGGGAGGGGGGGGTAGTGTCGGGGGGGAGGGGGGGGTAGTGTCCGGGGGGAGGGGTTAGTGTCGGGGGGGAGGGGGGATAGTGTCCGGGGGGCGGGGTTAGTGTCAGGGGGGAGGGGTTAGTGTCGGGGGGAGGGGGGGATAGTGTCCGGGGGCGGGGTTAGTGTCGGGGGGCGGGGTTAGTGTCAGGGGGGAGGGGGGGATAGTGTCCGGGGGCGGGGTTAGTGTCGGGGGGGAGGGGGGGTTAGTGTCGGGGGGCGGGGTTAGTGTCGGGGGGGAGGGGTTAGTGTGGGGGGGAGGGGTTAGTGTCGGGGGGGGAGGGGGGGTTAGTGTCGGGGGGCGGGGTTAGTGTCGGGGGGGAGGGGTTAGTGTGGGGGGGAGGGGTTAGTGTCGGGGGGGGATGGGGGGTGGAATTTGGATGGTTGAGGTAACCTCTAAAAATGGCATCGGGACCTTCCGCCATGAGGTGATATCAGGAACAATGTCTTCCTGTCTCTCGCACTGTGGGACTGGGCGACCTCCTCACTGATGTGGATTTAATGACCTCAGCAGAGTAAGGTCAAAGGTCAGCCGCTCCCCCTCACCCTGGTGGAGAAAATCCCCCCTCTTCCCTTCGACTGAAGTTAGAGTCCAGATGAAAGAATGTGATTGTACAGTGGGTGTACACTGGGCTGCACCTTGCACTGGGTGCTGTCTGGCTGATTATCGCATCATTCTGTACACCTCAATAGTTTAACCCTTTCAGGAAAATGTCACTGCTACAAAATTCCAGTTCACAACTTGTGTCATTGGCTGTCGATGCCTGTCAGCATTTTCCATCACGCCGGTGCGGGGCGTCACGCCTGTGCGGGGCGTCACGCCTGTGCGGGGCGTCACGCCTGTGCGGGGCGTCACGCCGGTGCGGGGCGTCACGCCGGTGCGGGGCGTCACGCCGGTGCGGGGCGTCACGCCTGTGCGGGGCGTCACGCCGGTGCGGGGCGTCACGCCGGTGCGGGGCGTCACGCCGGTGCGGGGCGTCACGCCTGCGCGGGGCGTCACGCCTGCGCGGGGCGTCACGCCTGCGCGGGGCGTCACGCCTGCGCGGGGCGTCACGCCTGCGCGGGGCGTCACGCCTGCGCGGGGCGTCGCGCCGGTGCGGGGCGTCGCGCCGGTGCGGGGCGTCGCGCCGGTGCGGGGCGTCGCGTCGGTGCGGGGCGTCGCGTCGGTGCGGGGCGTCACGCCGGTGCGGGGCGTCACGCCGGTGCGGGGCGTCACGCCGGTGCGGGGCGTCACGCCGGTGCGGGGCGTCACGCCGGTGCGGGGCGTCACGCCGGTGCGGGGCGTCACGCCGGTGCGGGGCGTCACGCCGGTGCGGGGCGTGTCTGTAAAGTAAAATACTGCAGAAGCTGGAAATCTGAACTAAAAACAAAAAATGCTGGAAATAGTCAGCAAGGGCGCTTGGGTGGAGGGGGGATCAGCGTTAACAGGTCAGCCCTCTATTCCCATTTTCTTTATTCTTTCATGGGATGTGGGCGTCACTAGCAAGGCCAGCATTTGTTACCCAATCCCAATTACCTTTGAACTGAGTGTCTCACTCGGCCATTTCAGAGTCACCCACATTGCTGCGGCTCTGGAGTCACACGTAGGCCAGACCAGGTAGATTTCCTTCCCTAAAGGACATTAGGGAACCAGATAGGTTATTCCAACAATCAATGGTTCTGTTCGTCTGTACTGCGTCCATGATATGTTCTGTCTGGAGCGGCACGGTGGCGCAGTGATTAGCACTGTTGCATCACTGCTCCAGGGATCTGGGTTCAATTCCAGCCTTGGGGCACTGTCTGTGCCCGTGTCTGAATGGGTTTCCTCCGGGTGCTCCGGTTTCCTCCCACACTTCAAAGATGTACAGGTGGATTGGCCACACTAAATTGCCCCTTTGTGCCCCAAGGTGTGTAGGTTAGGGGGGGTAAGCAAGATAAATGTGTGAGCTTACGGGGATAGGGCCTGGGTAAGATGCTCTGTCAGAGGTTGGTGCCGACTAAATGGTCCGAATGGCCTCCTTCTGAACTATAGGGATTCTACATGTGTGTCTGCCTGTATTGTGTCTGCCTGTATTGTGTCTGTGATGTGGTGTCTGTCTGTATTGTGTCTGTGATGTGGTGTCTGTCTGTATTGTGTCTGTGATGTGGTGTTTGTCTGTATTGTGTCTGTGATGTGGTGTGTTGTGTCTGCAATGTCATAGAATCATACAGCGCAGAAAAGGCCCTTTGGCTCATCGAGTCTGCACTGACAATATCACTAAAGGCGCATTAATCCCATTTTCCTGCACTTGCCCATATTCTTGAATGTTATGATATTTCTCAATCAGTCTCCCATGTGGGACCTTGTCAAAGGCTTTGTTAAAATCCATATAAACTACATCAATTGCACTTCCCTCATCCACGCACACAATCACTCTTTTGAAAAATTCTACCAAATTATTAGCCATGACCTCCCTCTGAGAAGTCCATGTTGACGATCCCAGATCAACCCATGCCTTTCCAAGTGGAGATTCTCTCCTTCAGAATTTCCTCCAATTGTTTCCCTACCACTGATGTGAGACTCACCGGTCTCGAATTTCCTGGTTCATCTCTACCACCCTTCTTGAAAAGTGGAACCACATCAGCCATTTTCCAGTCCTCTAACACTTCCCCTGTGGACAGAGAAGAATTAAAAATGTGTGCCGGGGTCTTTGCAATTTCCTGCCTCGTTTCCCACAGCAGCCTGGGATGCAGTTCATCTGGAATTTTGAACCTGTATCCGAGGTCATCATTGCAGATGTCAGAGCAGCTTTCTCAAAGGTCAACCCACGGAAAGCGACTGGCCCGGATGGGGTACCCGGACGTGCACTCAGATCCTGCGCGGATCAGCTAGTGGGAGTATTCACAGACATCTTCAACCTCTCTTTACACCAATCTGAGGTCCCAATCTGCTTCAAGAAGATGACCATCATCCCGTTACCAAAGAAAAGCCAAGCAGCCTTAATGACTATCGGCCGGTGGCTCTGACATTCATCATTATGAAGTGCTTCGAAAGGCTAGTCATGGCACGAATCAATTCCAAACTCCCGGACCACCTGGATCCACTACAGTTTGCCTATCGCCGCAACAGGTCCACAGCATCTCCCTGACCCTGCACTCAACCCTGGAACACCTAGATAACAAGGACACCTATGTCAGACTCCTATTTATTGACTACAGCTGAGCCTTCAACAACATTATTCCCACAAAACTCATCTCCAAACTCAGTGGCCTGGGCCTTGGCACCTCCCTCTGCAACTGGATCCTGAACTTCCTAACTCACAGTCCACAATCAGTAAGGATAGGCAACAAAACCTCCTCCACGATCATCCTCAACACCGGTGCCCCACAAGGCTGTGTCCTCAGCTCCCTACTATACTCCTTATACACCTATACGGCACGGTAGCACAGTGGTTAGCACTGCTGCTTCACAGCTCCAGGGACCTGGGTTCGATTCCTGGCTTGGGTCACTGTGTGGAGTTTGCACATTCTCCTCGTGTCTGCGTGGGTTTTCTCCGGGTGCTCCGGTTTCCTCCCACAGTCCAAAGATATGCAGGTTAGGTTGATTGACCATGCTAAAATTGCCCCCTAGTGTTAGATGCGTAGGTTAGAGGGATTCGTGGGTATATGTGTCGGGATATGGTGGTAGGGCCTGGGTGGGATTGTGGTCGGTGCAGACTCAATGGGCCAGATGGCCTCTTTCTGCACTGTAGGGTTTCTATGATTCTGTGACTGTGTGACTAAATTCCCCTCCAACTCGATTTTCAAGTTTGCTGATGACACCACCGTAGTGGGTCAGATCTCAAACAATGACGAGACAGAGTACAGGAGTGAGATAGAGAATCTGGTGAACTGGTGCGGCAACAATAATCTCTCCCTCAATCTCAACAAAATGAAGGAGATAGTCATCGACTTCAGGAAGCGTAAAGGAGAACATGCCCCTGTCTACATCAATGGGGACGAAGTAGAAAGGGTCGAGAGCTTCAAGCTTTTAGGTGTCCAGGTCACCAACAACCTGTCCTGGTCCCCCCTATAGACACTATTGTTAAGAAAGCCCACCAACGCCTCTACTTTCTCAGAAGACTAAAGAAATTTGGCATGTCAGCTACGACTCTCGCCAACTTTTACAGATGCACCATAGAAAGCATTCTTTCTGGTAGTATCACAGCTTGGTATGACTCCTGCTCTGCCCAAGACCGTAAGAAACTACAAAAGGTCGTGAATGAAGCCCAATCCATCACACACCAGCCTCCCATCCATTGACTCTGTCTACACTTCCCGCTGCCTCGGCAAAGCAGCCAGCATAATTAAGGACCCCACACACCTCGCACTAAGTTGATCTTTCTCTACACCCTAGCTATGACTGTAAACACTACATTCTGCACTTAGTGTGCTTTCTTAATTATAGTGTCAGCATGAGGGGATCAGGACAGGTTGTTGGTGATCTGGACACCTAAAAACTTGAAGCTCTGCATTGCGTCTGTGATGTGTCGCGTGTGTGTGTTGCGTCATGTGTGTTATGTGCCACATGTGTGATGTGTCGCGTGTGTCTGCATTGCGTGCGTCTGCATTACGTCTCTGATGTATTGTGTTTGTCTGGATTGTGTCTGCGATGTGTTGTGTCTGCGATGTGTTGTGTCTGTATTGTGTCTGTGACGTACCGCGTCTGTGACGTACCGCGTCTGTGACGTACCGTGTCTGTGACGTACAGTGTCTGTGACCTGTTGTGTGTGTCTGTATTGTGTTTGTGATAAGTTGTGTCTGTGACCTGGTGTGTGTGTCTGTGACGTATTGTGTCTGACGTATTGTGTGTGTGATGTGTAGGGGGAGTCTTTCTGATGCTGCGTTGTATGATGTAGCAATGCTGAAACATTTGATCAGGAACACAGGTAGAATTGATGAAGATTTCATTGGGAGTCAGAATCCTGACATTTTTGGAAACAAGGAGAATGAGAGATTGTGTAACTTGTGACGAACTTTGAGTTTGCCTTTGGGGTGAGTGGCTTTCAATAATTTACCAAAGTGAGCTTTGACCAGCCTCCATTCGGCTTGCATGCTGGGGCTCTGACACTGGCCGTGCTCCACTGAGCTTTTCACTTGTTTAAAATTGCACTAAGTGAGCAATTCAGTGTAATCTGTAACTCCAACCCAATTCAGCCCACCGACACTGCCAGATTCCTGGATGGTGCTGAAAGTTTCTTTCTCCATACCTTACACTCACTGTGTTATCACCGCATCTCCCCTTTACTGCCTGATTTCTCTTTCTCACTCTCGCTCTCACTCTCGCTCTCTATAACTGTAGTAGCTCTTTCATCAGTTCATAGAATTTTACAGTACAACAGAGGCCATTCAGCCCATTGCCCCAGGCCTCTCACAAAATGAACTTTCTTTCCCTTAATCCCATTCTTGCTTTTTCCATTGTCCCAACATCAGCAGTGTAAACAATTGATTTGATTTGATTTATTATTGTCACATGTATTTAATATACAATGAAAAGCATTGTTTCTTATGCACTGTACGGATGAAACATACCGTTCATAGAAAAGGAAATGAGAGGGTGCAGAATGTAATGTTACAGTCATAGCTAGGGTGTAGAGAAAGATCAACTTAATGCAAGGTAAGTCCATTCAGAAGTCTGATGGCAGCAGGGAAGAAGCTGTTCTTGAGTTGGTTGGTACGTGATCTCAGACTTTTGTATCTTTTTCCCAAAAGAAAAAGGTGGAAGAGAGAATGTCCGGGGTGCGTGGGGTCCTTAATTATGCTGGCTGCTTTTGTGACGCAAAGGGAAGTGTAGACAGAGTCAATGGACGGGAGGCTGGTTTGCGTGATGGATTGGGCTACATTCACAACCTTTTGTAGTTCCTTGCGGTCTTGGGCAGAGCAGGAGCCATACCAAGCTGTGATACAACCAGAAAGAATGCTTTCTATGGTTGCACCATTTTGTCTTGCCTTTCCAGTGATAACTCACTGCAGTTATTGTCTGTAAAACGGAAATCTCTTTATCCTGGTCGACTTCATCAAAATTGCTCCCATTTTTAACTCCCCTGTTGGATCTCCTCAGAACCTTCTTGTTTACCCCAATAACAGGAGCCGTGCTTTCCCTGGTCCCTGCTGGTAAATAAAACCTCTGATTCGAGTGATTATTACAGGGATTCTCTCCTGCTGCAATGTGATGGAAGGTGTCATTCACAGCACTGACAAGTGGCAATTACTCAGCGATAATCTGGGTTCCACCAAGGCTCAAAACATGGACCAAACGTGAACAAGAGCTGAGAGCCACAGCCATGACATCAAGGTCATATTTGACTGAGTCTGACACAAAAGAACCTGAGCAAAACTGAAATCAAGGGAAACTCTCCATTGGTAGAAATCAAACCTGGTACAAAGGAAGATGGTTGTGGTTTTTGGAGGTCACCTCAGCTCCAGGACGTCACTGCAGGAGTTGGATTTAGGTGGATTGGCCATGCTAAATTGCCCCTTAGTGTCAGGAGGACTAGCTAGGGTAAGTGCATGGGGTTATGGGGATAGGGCCTGTGTAAGATTGTGGTCAGTGCAGACTCAATGGGCCGAATGGCCTCCTTCTGCACTTTAGGATTCTATGATTCCAGAAGTTCCTCAGGGGAGTGTCCTCGACCCAATCATCTTCAGCTGCTTCATCAATGACCTTCCCTCCATCATAAGGTGAGAAGTGGGGATGTTTGCAATGCTCAGCACCATTCCCCAGTCCTCGGATACTGAGCAGTTTGCGGCCACATGTGCTTCAACTTGAGTTTGAGATCTAGATGGGGTTTCTTTCAGGTTTGCCTGTTGCTCTAATAATGACAGCTTAGGCTGTTATTTGGGTAAAAAAATCAGTTAAAGTTTATTCATCAGTGTCACAAGTAGGCTTACATTAACACTGCAATGAAGTTACTGTAAAAATCCCCTAGTAGCCACTATCCGATGACGCCTGTTCGGGTACATTCAGGGTGAATTTAGCACGGCCAATGCACCTAACCCAGCATGGGTTCAGACTGTGGGAGGAAACCGGAGCACCCGGAGGAAACCCACACAGACACGGGGAGAACATGCCGACTCCACACAGACAGTGACCCAAGCCGGGAATCAAACCCAGGTCTGTGGTGCTGTGAGGCAGCAGTGCTAACCACTGTGCTACCGTTCTGGTTCCTTGACTCCATCGGACCACCATTGTACTTTCACCGTCCCATTGCTTTCCTTCACAATGATATTGAGACTCTTCAGTTCCTCAAACTATTTCCCTGGTCCCTCTCAATTCTATAAGATCCCAGTGTTGGAACTCTTTCCATTACCACAGCTCCTTTCTGTTGAGCTGGTATCCGGACGCACCCCTGGTTTTGTTCCTGAAGGTGAAATTCGGAGCTTGACTGTTGATCCTCGTATTTCCTAACTTGCTCACAATCATCTGAGATAATATTAGGTTGTAGTATTTGTTGTTGAGCCGTAAGTTGTGTTTGCAGCCATCTTTCCATCAATACGGCAGGGCATAGTTTACAATTGGGGGAGAGGTAATTATGATGAAATCAGGCGGGAATTAGGAAGCATAGGATGGGAACAAAAATTGTCAGGCAAAGACACTAATGATAAGTGGAACTTTTTCAAGGAACAAATACTGCGTGTCCTTGATAGGTATGTTCCTGTCAGGCAGAGAGGAAATGGCCGAGTGAGGGAACCATGGTTCACAAAAGAGGTGGAATGTCTTGTCAAGAGGAAGAAGGAAGCGTATGTTAGGTTGAGAAAACAAGGTTCAGTTGGCTCGATGGAGAGTTACAAGTTAGCAAGAAATGAGCTGAAAAAGGGGCTTAGGAGAGCTAGGAGGGGGCATGAGAAGTCCTTGGCGGGTCGGATCAAGGAAAACCCCAAGGCTTTTTACTCTTATGTGAGGAATAAAAGAATGACCACGGTGAGGCTGGGGCCGGTCAAGGACGGCAGTGGGAATTTGTGTATGGAGTCAGTAGAGATAGGAGAGGTGATGAATGAATACTTTTCTTCGGTGTTCACCAAGGAGAGGGGCCATGTTTTTGAGGAAGAGATGGTGTCACAGGCTGATAGGCTGGAGGAAGTAGATGTTCGGAGGGAAGATGTACTAGCAATTTTGAATAAACTGAAAGTCGATAAGTCCCCTGGGCCTGATGAAATATATCCAAGGATTCTTTGGGAGGCAAGGGATGAGATAGCAGAGCCTTTAGCTTTGATCTTTGCATCCTCACTGTCCACGGGGGTGGTGCCAGAGGACTGGAGAGTGGCGAATGTGGTTCCTCTGTTTAAGAAAGGGAATAGAAATGACCCTGGTAATTATAGACCGGTTAGTCTTACTTCGGTGGTCGGTAAGTTGATGGAAAAGGTCCTTAGGGATAGGATTTACGACCATTTAGAAAGATGCGGATTAATCCGGGATAGCACGGATTTGTGAAGGGCAAGTCTTGCCTCACAAATTTGATAGAATTTTTTGAGGAGGTAACTAAGTGTGTAGATGAAGGTAGTGCAGTTGATGTCATATACATGGATTTTAGTAAGGCATTTGATAAAGTCCCCCACGGTCGGCTTATGAAGAAAGTAAGGATGTGTGGGATAGAGGGAAGTTTGGCCGATTGGATAGGTAACTGGCTGTCTGATCGAAGACAGAGGGTGGTGGTGGATGGAAAATTTTCGGACTGGAAACCGGTTACCAGCGGAGTGCCACAGGGATCAGTGCTTGGTCCTCTGCTATTTGTAATTTTTATAAATGACTTGGAGGAGGGGGCTGAAGGGTGGATCAGTAAATTTGCTGATGACACCAAGATTGGTGGAGTAGTGGATGAGGTGGAGGGCTGTTGTAGGCTGCAAAGAGATATAGATAGGATGCAGAGCTGGGCTGAAAAATGGCAAATGGAGTTTAACCCTGACAAATGCGAGGTGATTCATTTTGGTAGGACTAATTTAAATGTGGATTACAGGGTCAAAGGTAGGGTTCTGAAGAATGTGGAGGAACAGAGAGATCTTGGCGTTCATATCCATAGATCTCTGAAGGTTGCCACTCAAGTGGATAGAGCCGTGAAGAAGGCCTATAGTGTGTTGGCGTTCATTAACAGGGGGTTTGAGTTTAAGAGCCGCGGGGTTATGCTGCAACTGTACAGGACCTTGGTGAGACCACATTTGAAATATTGTGTGCAGTTCTGGTCACCTCACTACAAGAAGGATGTGGAGACACTGGAAAGAGTGCAAAGGAGATTTACCAGGATGCTGCCTGGTTTGGAGGGTAGGTCTTATGAGGAAAGGTTGAGGGAACTTGGGCTTTTCTCTTTGGAGCGGAGGAGATTGAGAGGAGACTTGATAGAGGTTTATAAGATGATGAGGGGGATAGATAGAGTGAACGTTCAAAGACTATTTCCTCGGGTGAATGGAGCGGTAACTAGGGGGCATAACTATAGGGTTCATGGTGGGAGATATAGGAAGGATGTCCGAGGTAGGTTCTTTACTCAGAGAGTGGTTGGGGTGTGGAATGGACTGCCTGCAGTGATAGTGGAGTCAGACACTTTAGGAACATTTAAGAAGCTATTGAATAGTCACATGGAGCACACCAGGATGATAGGGAGGAAATAAATTGATCTGGGTTTCAGACAAAGCTCAGCACAACATTGTGGGCTGAAGGGCCTGTTCTGTGCTGTACTGTTCTATGTTCTATGTTAATAGTTCTCCTGGTGAGAACTTGCTTTTAGCAGTGCGGTTCTGGATTTAAGAGAGGCTCAATTAATATCTTTGTTCTTTTTCATCAATTCCTTGATTGTTCAAAGTCCTCTTTCTGCTTCTCCGTCAGTCTGAGGTTATTTACTCACAGACGTGGAAGCGTTTTCCTGCCCAAAGTTATAGAGCAGTTCATTAGCAAGCAGGACCGTTTTCTGATATAATGATGTCCATGATGCCTTGTGTCGTAAAGATTCTTCTTAGTGATGTAATGTCTGCCTTTGCTACGGTGCTGTGCAGTCCACTTCCTCTGCGCAATATATTGGTGAACTACTGGATTGTCAGAAGTGTAATCTGTAATGCACCTATTGTTTCTGGGGCTTCCCTTGAACATACTCAGTAACTGAATTGTATCAATTTCCTTTTGGTTGAGAAAGTGATATTTATAGAAACATAGAAAACGACAGCACAAAACAGGCCCTTCGGCCCCACAAGTTGTGCCGAACATGTCCCTACCTCTTAGGCCTACCTATAACCCTCCATCCTATTAAGTCCCGTGTACTCATCCAGGAGTCTCTTAAAACACCCTATTGAGTTTGCCTCCACCACCACTGACGGCAGCCGATTCCACTCGCCCACCACCCTCTGTGTGAAAAACTTCCCCCACACATTTCCCCTGTACCTACACCCTAGCACCTTAAACCTGTGTCCTCTCGTAGCAGCCATTTCCACCCTGGGAAAAAGCCTCTGAGAGTCCACCCGATCTATGCCTCTCAACATCTTATATACCTCTATTAGGTCTCCTCTCATCCTACGTCTCTCCAAGGAGAAAAGACCGAGCTCCCTCAGCCTATCCTCATAAGGCATGCCACTCAATCCAGGCAACATCCTTGTAAATCGCCTCTGCACCCTTTCAATCTTTTCCACATCCTTCCTGTAATGAGGCGACCAGAATTGAGCACAGTACTCCAAGTGGGGTCTGACGAGCGTCTTATATAGCTGCATCATTATCCCCGGACTCCTAAACTCAATCCCTCGATTGATAAAGGCCAGCACACCACACGCTGTCTTAACCACCTCCTCCACCTGCGGGGCCGATTTTAGAGTCCTATGGACCCGGACCCCAAGGTCCTTCTGATCCTCTACAGTACTAAGAGTCTTTCCCTTTATATTGTACTCCTTCATCCCATTTGACCCGCCAAAATGGACCACTACACATTTATCTGGGTTGAAGTCCATCTGCCACTTCTCCGCCCAGTATATTTATAAGCCACTTCAGTTGACCAGGTAATACTGAAACACCCACACTAGTATCTAACTTGAATTCTGTGGAGTGACCATCAGCTTCTAACTTAATGTTTCAGCAATTATTTTCAATTTTGTTCACTTCCTTAGGAAGGTTATTTGTTTATTATGTGGCTCTTCCACTTCTTGTATTTGATTTGGCCATGTTATTTTCTTTTTCTTCCTGTGAGCTATTTATATTTTAGATTGGCAGACATCTTTAAAGTGTCCTAATGTCCCACATTTGTGGCACTCTGCTCCCCCGATAGGTATTCTTCTCACTTATGTCAGGTCCCCTGTCTCTCTCCACCCCCCGCCACCCCCACAACGCACGCACACACACGCGCACACACACACACACACACGCACGCACACACGCGATTTCAGGTTGTGGATGTTGCGTTTTTTTTCCCAATTTCGCAGGCTTTTGCTTCATTGTACTTTCTCTTTTCTGTCTGACGTATTGAATAGCTTAACTCATTTTTTTACCTTGTGACATCACTTTCCCCATGAACAATTGCTCTGTTTTCCTGAGTTTAATCTGTCATACTATTTGTCTTGCCTTTGTAAAAGATAAATCTTCCCTTGTTTGCAGGGGATTTGACTAGGTTTCATCGAATAGTCACAATTTACCCCAAATCTGGAAAGGTCATTTATAAACTGAACCATGGGCTTTGTTGATTTTTGCCTGTTTTTAAATTTTGCTCCACCTGTGATCAATTTTTTTCTGACATGGAAATAAGAACTGGAGGCCGAGCGGATGTCCTCATATGAGCTAGAAGTCGCATTAACATCCTGTCTTGCAATTATATCATTTGCTATGACTCCTATTCATAGAGTAATGCACTGGCCCAATTCTCCTGATTCAAACCTGAAACTGCTCTGTATCTGGAGAAACTCTTACTCCAGTTGTCCCAGTTTTGAGCCTATTTTGAGCCTTCTGCATTTTGGAACAGTTCTGAGAATGGCAATATAGATTTAATATCTTTCCTAAGTTCTGGATCTGCTGCTTCAGTCATTTGGATTGGGCTGAGAAGTGGCAAGTGACATTCTCACCCACAAGGGCCAATCAGTGACCATCTCCAATAAGAGAGAATTGGAATGCCACCAAGTGTGTTCCCTCCATTCATCACCCTGACTTTGAAATAGACCGCCATTCCTTCACTGTCACTGGGTCAAAATCCTGGAACTACCTATGGAAGCTCACCACCACCTTCTCAAGGGAAATTGGGATGAGCAACAAATGCTGACCTGGCCAGCAATGCCATATTATGTTTGTAATATAGCAGCAACGTGTATAAAAGCAGCTTGGGGATGTAATTTGCAAATCGGTTAGCAGGAGTGAATGGATCTTAAGGGAAGTATGTAGTGTCATCCCCACGACTCAGTATTAGAACAATTGTCTTTCTTGTTGTATATAAATGACCTGGCTTGGGTATAGGAAATATAATTCAAAGTTTGTGGATGATACAAAACTTGGCTTGAAAGTTTATAGTGAGCAATTTCATTGATGTCAGGATGACAGAGTTGTTAAATGGGCAGATAACATGAAAAATGCAATCCAGATAAATGTGATATGATGCACTTTGAGAGAAACAACGTATTGAGACAGTATAATTTATTTGGAGAGGAGTGGAATAACAGAGGAACTGGGGGTGACTATTCACAAACCTTTGAAGGTGGGAGGACAAGGAGCTAAGGTGGTTAAGAAAGGGTGTGCGATATGGGCCTTTATAAATAGAGGCACTGAACAAAAAACAATCAAATCACAGGTTAAGCAGCAGCTGGAGAACAGGGTCCAATGCTGGGCATTGCCAGCTGGAGAACAGGGTCCAATGCTGGGCATTGCCAGCTGGAGAACAGGGTCCAATGCTGGGCACTGCCAGCATTGAAAGAATGTCAGAGTCTTGTAGAGAGTGTGGAGAAGATTTACCAGATTGGTTCCAGGGATGAGGGACTTCAGCTAGTGGCGAGATTCAAGAAACTGGGATTGTTCTCCTTAGAGCAGAGAAAGTCAAAGGGAGATTTAATAGAGAGATTCAGGTTTGAAGTTTAGTTATTAGTGTCACAAGTAGGCTTACATTAACACTGCAATGAAGTTACTATGAAAATCCCCTTGTTGCCACACTCCGACGCCTATTCGGGTACACTGAGGGAGAATTTAGCATGGCTAATGCACCCTAACCAGCACGCCTTTCTGACTGGGAGGAAACCGGAGCACCTGGAGGAAACCCACGCAGACACGGGGAGAACGTGCAGACTCCGCACAGACAGTGACCCAAGGCTGGAATTGAACCTGGGTCCCTGGCGCTGTGAGGCAGCAGTGCCAACCACTGTGCCACCCTGCCTCACCGTGCCGGGAGGTGGAATCCAATTCCATCAAATTTATTTGGAAGGCAATTGGACCCATACTTGAAGAAAATAGATTTTCAGGATTATGGGGAAACAGTTGTGCTGTGAGATTGATTGGATAACTCTTTAAAAGGGCTGGCACACACACAGTGGGCAAATTGGTCCCCTTCTGTGCTGTAAGATACTATCATTCCTTGAAAGTAAATTTGTATCAGTTTCCGTCAGGCAGTTTGTTCCAGACCACAGCCTGTCGCTGTGTAAAAACATTTCTCTTTGTATCGCCCATCAATTTCCACTTATGGTAACACATTCCACATTCTGACAATCCTGTTTAAAAAACTTCCCTTCCTTAATTCCTGACCACAACATTTCCATTTTTGTCGCTGGTTGGAAACTCAGTGAGTGATGCGCTTGCCAGTATTTTATGATGTCATTTTTGTTTGTTTTATTAAAGATTGTGTAAGTTGACAAACTCAGCAAGGAAGATGGCAAAAAACCAAGAAAGCATGTCAGGAATTGGCACTGTATTGATTTACCTTCCATTCTTTAATAATAGCAGACAGAAATATGCAAAGAAAGGGATAGAATTGCAAAAATACATTAAATTTGTCTCGGCACTTGGTTAGATCACACTTGGAGACTGCACAGTTCCAGTCTCCACATTATGCACAGAATCTTCAGGCACCTACCAGAGAAGGTGCAAGGAAGAAAGATTGACAAGCATTTTCCCAGAACTGAGAGGATATATTCTATCTGAAAGGATTAAACCGATTCTTTCAGGAAAGAGAATAATGAGAGGTTGACCTGATAGAACTCTTGAAAGTTAAGAAGGGTTTGATAGGGCAGGTTTGGAAAGGTCACAGAATGAAACTGCATGGATGGAGGTCATTCAGCCCATTGCTCTGTGCTGGCGCTTCAGCTATCAGAGTAATTTCACTCCCCTGTGCTGTGTAATTCTTTCCTCTTGAAGTATTTTATCCAACTCCCTTTAGAAAGCTTCTTTTAAATCTGCTTCCAAAACCTTTTCAGGCAGCACATTCTGACTGTGTAAAGAAATCAAGTTTTTTTCTAACTTCTGGTCTATGGACAGAGGCTGAGAGCGAGAATTAGCCAGGTTGCTGCATCCAACACTCAGAAAGGGAAATTTGTGTTCCATTTTCGTCAGCTTTGCTCGCGATACCACCTTCAGCACGGTGGCACAGTGGTTAGCACTGCTGCCTCACAGCACCAGGGACCTGGGTTCAATTCCAGCCCCTGGTCACTGTCTGTGTGGAGTTTGCATGTTCTCCCCGTGTCTGCGTGGGTTTCCTCCGGGTGCTCCAGTTTCCTCCCACAGTCCAAAGATGTGTAGGTTAGGTTGATTGGCCATGCTAAATTACCCGTTAGTGTCAGGGGAACTAGCAGGATAAAAATGTGGCCTTACAGGGATATAGCCTGGGTGGGATTGATTTGATTTATTGTTGTCAAATGTATTAGTACACAGTGAAAAGTATTCTTTCTTGTGCGCTATGCAGACAGCATACAGTACATAGAGAAGGAAAGGAGAGAGTGCAGAATGTAATGTTACAGTCATAACTAGGGTGTAGGGAAAGATCAACTTAATGCGAGGTAGGTCCATTCAAAAGTCTGACAGCAGCAGGGAAGAAGCTGTTCTTGAGTTGGTTGGTACGTGATCTCAGACTTTTGTATCTATTTCCCAACGGAAGAAGGTGTAAGAGAGAATATCCGGGGTGCGTGAAGTCCTTAATTATGCTGGCTGCTTTTCCAAGGCAGCGGGAAGTGTAGACAGAGTCAATGGATGGGAGGCTGGTTTGAGTGATGGACTGGGCTTCGTTCATGACTCTTTGAAGTTTCTTGTGGTCTTGGGTAGAGCAGGAGCCATACCAAGCTGTGATACAACCAGAAAGAATGCTGTCTATGGTGCATCTGTGAAAGTTGGTGAGAGTCGTAGCTGAAATGTCCTTAGTCTTCTGGCCATTTCTTTTTCAACCCCATTGATGTAGACAGGGGCATGTTCTCCTCTACGCTTCCTGAAGTCAATGACTACCTCCTTCATTTTGTTGACACTCAGGGAGAGATTATTGTTGCTGCACCAGTTCATCAGATTCTCTATCTCACTCCTGTACTCTGTCTCGTCATTGTTTGAGATCCGACCCACTAAGGTGGCGTCATCAGCAAACTTGAAAATTGAGTTGGAGCAGAATTTGGCCACACAGTCACAGGTGTATAAGGAGTATAGTAGGGGGCTGAGAACACAGCCTTGTGGGGCACTGGTGTTGAGGGTGCTCGGGGAGGAGGTGTTGTTGCCTATCCTTACTGAGTGTGGCCTGTGGGTTAGGAAGTTCAGGATCCAGTCATAGAAGGAGGAGCTGAGTCCCAGGCCATGGAGAATCTGGTGAAATGAGGCGATGACAATAATCTCTCCTTCAATGTCAGTAAAACAAAAGAGATTGTCATTGACTTCAGGAAGCGTAGTGAAGAACATGCCCCTGTCTATGGGGATGAAGTGGAAATGGTCGAGAGCTTCAGATTTTAGGTGTTCAGATCATCAACAACCTGTCCTGGTCCCCCCATGCTGATGCTATAGGTAAGAAAGCCCACCAACCCCTCTACTTTCTCAGAAGACTAAGGAGTTGGGACGACTTGTTGAAGTTGTACAAGACATTGGTAAGGCCACATTTAGAATACTGTGTGCAGTTCTGGTCACCTTATTATAGAAAGAAACATAGAAAAACTACAGCACAAAACAGGCCCTTCAGCCCCACAGGTTGCGCCGAACATATCCCTACCTTTTAGGCCTATCTATAACCCTCCATCCTATTAAGTCCCATGTACTCATCCAGGAGTCTCTTAAAAGACCCTATTGAGTTTGCCTCCACCACCACTGACGGCAGCCGATTCCACTCGCCCACCACCCTCTGTGTGAAAAACTTCCCCCGAACATTTCCCCTGTACCTACCCCCCAGCACCTTAAACCCGTGTCCTCTCGTAGCAGCCATTTCCACCCTGGGAAAAAGCCTCTGAGAGTCCATCCGATCTATGCCTCTCAACATCTTGTATACCTCTATTAGGTCTCCTCTCATCCTACGTCTCTCCAAGGAGAAAAGACCGAGCTCCCTCAGCCTATCCTCATAAGCCATGCCACTCAATCCAGGCAACATCCTTGTAAATCTCCCCTGCACCCTTTCAATCTTTTCCACATCCTTCCTGTAATGAGGCGACCAGAACTGAGCACAGTACTCCAAGTGGGGTCTGACGAGGGTCTTATATAGCTGCATCATTATCCCCGGACTCCTAAACTCAATCCCTCGATTGATAAAGGCCAGCACACCATACGCCATCTTAACCACCTCCTCCACCTGCGGGGCCGATTTTAGAGTCCTATGGACCCGGACCCCAAGGTCCTTCTGATCCTCTACAGTACTAAGAGTCTTTCCCTTTATATTGTACGCCTTCATCCCATTTGACCTGCCAAAATGGACCACTACGCATTTATCTGGGTTGAAGTCCATCTACCACTTGTCCGCCCAGTCTTGCATCCTATCTAAGTCCCTCTGTAACTTCTGACATCCCTCCAGACTATCCACAACCCCACCAACCTCCGTGTTGTCGGCAAACTTACCAACCCATTCCTCCACTTCCTCATCCAGGTCATTTATGAAAATGACAAACAGCAAGGGTCCCAGAACAGATCCCTGGGGCACACCACTGGTGACCGACCTCCAATTAGAAAAAGACCCATCTATACCCACTCTCTGCCTCCTTTGGGCAAGCCAGTTCTGGATCCACAGGGCAGCAGCCCCTTGGATCCCATGCCCTCTCACTTTTTCTAGAAGCCTTGCATGGAGGACCTTATCGATCGCCTTGCTAAAATCCATATAAACCACATCTACCACTTTCCCTTCATCAATGTGTTTAGTCACATTTTCGAAGAACTCCACCAGGCTCGTAAGGCACGATCTGCCTTTGACAAAGCCATGCTGAGTATCCTTGAGCATACTAAACCTCACTAAATGCTCATAAATCTTGTCCCTCAGGATCTTCTCCATCAGCTTACCAACCACTGAGGTTAGACTCACCAGTCGGTAATTTCCTGGGCTCTCCCTATTCCCCTTCTTGAAAATAGGAACCACATCCGCAATCCTCCAATCCTGCGGCACCTCTCCCGTCTCCATCGACGACGCAAAGATCATCGCCAGAGGTTCTGCAATCTCTTCCCTCGCCTCCCACAGTAACCTGGGGTACATCCCATCCGGACCCGACGACTTATCTATCTTGATGCCATTCAAAGATTTCAGCACAACCTCTTTCTTAAAGTCCACATACTCAATCTTTTCAGTCCACCGCAAGTCCGCAGTACATCCACCCAGTCCTTCTCCTCTGTGAAAACCGAGGCAAAATACTCATTAAGCACCTCTGCCATTTCTACTGGTTCCATACAGACTTTCCCGCCTTCACCTTTTATAGGCCCTATTCCTTCACGTCTCATCCTTTTACTCTTCACATATTTATAGAACGCCTTCGGGTTTTCCTTAATCCTACCTGCCAAGGCCTTCTCGTGACCCCTTCTGGCTCTCCTAATTTCCTTCTTTAGTCCCTTCCTACAAGCCATATACTCATCTAGATCCCTATCTTCGCCAAGTTCTCTGAACCTTTTGTACGCTTTCCTTTTCTTCTCGACTAGGTCCCGCACAGCTTTCGTGCACCACGGTTCCTTTAACCGACCAACTCCTCCCTGTCTGCTCGGAACGTTGTCCTGTAGAACTCTAGACAGACATTCCTTGAAAAACTGCCACCTCTCTTCAGTACATTTCCCCGAGAATACCTCCTTCCAATTTACTCCTCTAATTTGCTGCCTTATGTCTTCATATTTCCCCTTACTCCATATAAACACTTTCCCAGCTTGCCTGATACTCTTTTTTTCCAATGCAAGCATAAGGGAGATAGAGTTATGATCGCTATCCCCAAGATGCTCTCCCACTGAGAGATCTGACACCTGTCCAGGTTCATTGGTCAGTATCAGATCAAGTACAGCCTCTCCTCTTGTAGGCTTGTCCACATGCTGTGTCAGGAAACCCTCCTGAACACACCTAACGAACTGCTCCCCATCCAATCCCCTTACCCTAGGGATATTCCAATTTGTGTTTGGGAAATTAAAGTCTCCCATCACAACAACTCTGCTATTACTGCATCTCTCCAGGATCTGTTTCCCTATCTGCTCCTCCACCTCCCTGTTACTATTGGGCGGCCTATAGAATACTCCCAGCAAAGTGATCGACCCCTTCCGACTCCGAACTTCCACCCACAGAGACTCGGTGGACAATCCCTCCACAGCATACACCTTCTCTACAGCTGTGACACTATCCCTGATCAGCAGTGCCACTCCACCCCCTCTCTTGCCTCCCTCCCTGTCCTTCCTGAAACATCTGAATCCCGGCACCTGTAGTATCCAGTCCTGTCCCTGAGACATCCAAGTCTCCGTAATGGCCACCACATCATACTTCCAGGCATCGATCCACGCTCTGAGCTCATCCCCTTTATTCACTATACTCCTGGCATTAAAGTAAACACATCTCAATCCTTTGGTCTGAGCTCTCCCCTTCTCTATCCCCCGTCCATCCTCCCTCTTACACTGTCTATAACCCTTCTCTGTTTGCGAGCTACCTTCCTCACTCCCAGTCACCTCGTTTCGATCCCCTCCCCCCAACCTATCTAGTTTAAACTCTCCCCAGTAGCCTTAGCCAAACTTCCCGCCAGGATATTGGACCCCCTGGGATTCAAGTGCCACCCGTTTTGTGTGTACAGGTCACACCTGCCCCTAAAGAGATCCCAATGGTCCAGGAACCTGAATCCCTGTCCCCTGCACCAGTCCCTCAGCCACACATTCATCCTCCACCTCACTCCATTCCTGCCCTCACCTTCCCGTGGCACAGGCAGCAATCCCGAGATTACTACCTTTGCTTTCCTCCTTCTCAGCTGTCTCCCTAATTCCCTATACTCTCTTTTCATGACCCCTTCCCCCTTCCTTCCCACATCAGCGGTACCAATATGTACTGCTACCTCTGGGTCCTCTCCCTCCCCCGTCAGGATGTCTGGGAGTCGACCAGCGAAATCCTGGATCCCAGCCCCAGGGAGGCAGACCACCATCCGAGATTCCTGCCTGTCTCCGCAAAAACGCCTGTCTGACCCCCTTACTGTCGAGTCCTCGATTAACACTGCCTTCCTCCTCTTTTCTTTAGCCCTCTGAGTTACAGGGCCGGACTCCACTCCGGAGACACGGCCACTGCTGCTTCCCCCAGGCGGGCTGTCCCCCCCAACAGTACTCAGGCGGGGGTACTTGTTGTGTAGGGGCACACCCACCGGGGTGCTCTCAATCACCCGAGCTTTACCCTTCCTGGCCGTCACCCACTTGGCCTCCTCCCGTGGCCCTGGTGTGACCACCTGATGATAGCTCTTGCCTATCACCTCCTCATTCTCCCTCATCAGCCTAAGATCCTCGAGCTGCAGTTTCAGCTCCCTAACACGGTCCCTCAGGAACCGCAGCTCGACACACCCCTCACAGATGTGGATGTCCGGGAGGCCAGGTGCCTCCAGGACCTCCCACATACTGCACTGGGAACAACACACTGGCCTCACACTCATATTTCACCCTTTTTACCAAGGTACACAGAGAAAAGTAAATAAGAATTAAAACTCACCCCCTGCTCGCCCTTTCCCCTGAAGCCCTGTGAGCCAAAGCCCTTATAGCTCACACTCTGCTTCCCACTCACTCCGCTGCCCGCTCCCGACGCTGCCCGCTGAATACTGCAACCTACCTTTTATACTTCGCGCGCTTAAAAAACCCTTCCCAGACTCCTTAGCAGCCCACTTCCGGTTTTCAGTTTAAAATTAAGAAAAGAAAAAAACTACTCAAAATAAAGGCAAAAAAACACACGCACTAAATAAATAAATAAATAAATCTCTCTCCAGCACTCCTGCCACAAATCACTCCCTCTCTGCTTGCTCCAGTGGAACAATGAGGATATTATTAAAGGATATTATTAAACTAGAAAGAGTGCAGAAAAGATTTACTAGGATGCTACCAAGACTTGATGGATTGAGTTATAAGGAGAGGCTGGATAGACTGGGACTTTTTTCTCTGGAGCGTAGGAGGTTGAGGGGTGATCTTATAGAGGTCTATAAAATAATGAGGGGCACAGATCAGCTAGATAGTCAATATCTTTTCCCAAAGGTAGGGGAGTCTAAAACTAGGTTCAAGGTGAGAGGGGAGAGATACAAAAGTGTCCAGAGGGGCAATTCTTTCACACACAGGGTGGTGAGTGTCTGGAACAAGCTGCCAGATGTAGTAGTAGAGGCGGGTACAATTTTGTTTTTTAAAAAGCATTTAGACAGTTACATGGATAAGATGGTATCGAGGGATATGGGCCAAATGCGGGCAATTGGGATTAGTTTCGGGGTTTTAAAAAAAAAGGTGGCATGGACAAGTTGGGCCGAAGGGTCTGTTTCCATGCTGCAAACCTCTATGACTCTATGAAATTTGGCATGTCAGCTGCGACTCTCACTATATTTTACAGATGCTCCATAGAAAGCATTCTTTCTGGTTGTATCACAGCTTGGTATGGCTCCTGCTCTGCCCAAGACCACAAGAAACCACAAAGGGTTGTGAATATAGCCCAGTCCATGACGCAAACCAGCCTCCCATCCATTGACTCTGTCTACACTTCCTGCTGCCTTGGCAAAGCAGCAGCATTATTAAGGACTCCACGCACCCTGGACATTCTCCCTTCCACCTTCTTCCGTAGGGAAAAAGGTACAAAAGTCTGAGGTCACGTACCAACCGACTCAAGGACAGCTTCTTCCCTGCTGCCGTCAACTTTTGAATGGATTTACCTTGCATTAAGTTGATCTTTCTCTACACCCTAGCTATGACTGTAACACTACATTCTGCACCCATTCGTTTCCTTCTCGATGAACAGTATGCTTTGTCTGTATAGCGCACAGGAAACAATACTTTTCACTGTATCCCAACACGTGACAAATCAAATCAAATACAACTATAAACATGTAGAATTGGTGAATGAAAGCTTCTAAGAGCAGCAGGAAGGCAATGTCCACACGGAGAGAGTGGGGCCTGATGCTAAAAGCATGCTGTTGTGTGAATATACTCATCTGCAGTTGTCACTAAGTAGACATGCAGAGAATGCACCGTAGAGAATGCCATTCGGCCCATCTAGCTGAATCAGATTGCGTGTTGAATTTGGGAAGTCCAGACCTGCCCTTTCCTACCATGCTGGATGCTAATATCTGTTCACAAAAGTGGCCTGACTTGCTGGACATTTCCAGGTGTTTCTAACTGACCCTGGCTGCTGACTGCTCTGGGATGATGTGGACACTCGGTCTTTGCTTAGTGTGTTCTGACAGAGGGGGCTTTCGCTCTGTACTTGATGTGAGATTCCCTGTCCTGTGACCCTGGACATCAAGTGAACTCAAAGCAACCTGTCTGCGCAAAGCAGATTCACAAGCTGCAGGGACAAATACAATCTGCGGCGTGACAGTGTAACGTGCTTTAGGTGTTTTTACAGTGAGGGTTCCACGTCACTCTGCAAACTGGCTGACCTTCAGCAGCTGTGGGCCTGAGATGTGGTTTCTTCAGTTGCAGGGACTGACTGGGGGTGGTGAGGAATGGGAGGGGGCTTTACAGGGACTGACTGGGGGTGAGGGGGGAGGGGGCTTTGCAGGGACTGACTGGGGGTGGGGGAGGTTTGCAGACACTGACTGGGGGTGGGGGGGGTTACAGGGTTTGACTGGGGGGCTGGAGGAGGGGGCTTTGCAGGGACTGACTGGGGTGAGATGGTGTTGCTGGGACTGACTGGAGGATGGGGGGAATTACAGGGTCTGACTGGGAGGTGCTGGAGTCTCTGGGTTACCGGGAGGAGGCAGCATTTGGAGTACGGGGAGTCACACATTGCAGGAAGTATCTGGCAGTGGCATTGGTGGAGGGGGTCCCCTCAGATAGCTGCAGTGAACACACAGGAGAATCGCAGAACACACTGGAGACCTGAGCAATAAGCAGAAGGCCTGATGTGGGGGGGAACCCAGAACAGGGCTGGGGGGGCGGGGGAACCCAGAACAGGGCTGGGGGGGCGGGGGACCCAGAACAGGGCTGGGGGGGGCGGGGGAACACAGAACAGGGCTGGGGGGGCGGGGGACCCAGAACAGGGCTGGGGGGGCGGGGGACCCAGAACAGGGCTGGGGGGGGCGGGGGACCCAGAACAGGGCTGGGGGGGTGGGGGACCCAGAACAGGGCTGGGGGGGTGGGGGACCCAGAACAGGGCTGGGGGGTGGGGGACCCAGAACAGGGCTGGGGGGGGGGGGGGAAGGGGGGAACCCAGAACAGGGCTGGGGGGGCGGGGGAACCCAGAACAGGGCTGGGGGGGCGGGGGAACACAGAACAGGGCTGGGGGGGTGGGGGACCCAGAACAGGGCTGGGGGGGGGCGGGGGACCCAGAACAGGGCTGGGGGGGGGGAGGGGGGAACCCAGAACAGGGCTGGGGGGGCGGGGGAACCCAGATCAGGGCTGGGGTGGCGGGGGGGGGGGGGGGGGGAAGGGGGGAAACCCAGACACAGCTGGGGGGGGGGGGGGGGGACCCAGAACAGGACTGGGGCAGAGGGGGTCCATTCCGAGGTGATGTCAGGAAACATTCCTTCACAAATCTGGGAACCTCCCCGGAAAGCTGTGGGGGCAATATGAATCTTCAAGACTGAGATTGATTTTGATTGGGTAAGGATATGGAGTAGGCTCGATGGGCTGAATGGCCTGTAGGGATTCTCTGATTCTCTGGTGCTAAGGTGAGGAATTGTAGTTGGGGTTTGATTGATTGTCATCATCGGCACTTTTGGATTCATCGACTTCTGGACCCTTCAGCATCGTAAAGTCCGACAAGTTTATAAACCTGTTGGACTTTAACCTGGTGTTGTGAGACTGTGCCCCCCCCCCCCCAGTCCAACGCCGGCATCTCCACATCATGGCTCTTCAGCATCCCCAGTTTAATTGGTCAACCATTGGCAGCCAATCGTTGAGCTGCCTGGCTCCTAACTTCTGGAATGATCTCCCCAGTCAGCTCTGCTTCTCGGAGTCTCCCGGCTCTCTGACCAAAGCATTGTCACCGGCTGCAGCTTCTGTCCCCTGTGTCAGTGAGGTCAGTTTGCGAATGACCCTGACGCATTCGAGAAGCTCCATTAATACAACTCTTTGTCAATCGAATGAAATTGTGACCTTGGTCAAAGGGCAGGATAACCTCCTCATGTTGTTCGAGGTTTCGCTTGATTAACGTTCTCTCTCAGCCACACTTACAGCTGTGTGATGCTTTCCGTGTTCACACGAGGAGCAGCCTTTCCTCACAGTGATTTTCCATTTCTCACGCTGGGATTCCTGTGTGATGTTAGTCGACATTCCATTCACTGCTCTGCTGACTGGGTTAAAGTTAGTAAGAAGTCTCACAACACCAGGTTAAAGTCCAACAGGTTTATTTGGTAGCATAATTTGGTAGATTTTGCTACCAAATAAACCTGTTGGACTTTAGAACCAGAGAACCATAGAAAATTACAGCTCAGAAACAGGCCTTTTGGCCCTTCTTGTCTGTGCCGAACCATTTTTTGCCTCGTCCCACTGACCTGCACTTGGACCATATCCCTCCACACCCCTCTCATCCATGAACCCGTCCAAGTTTTTCTTAAATGTTAAAAGTGACCCCGCATTTACCACTTTATCCGGCAGCTCATTCCACACTCCCACCACTCTCTGCGTGAAGAAGCCCCCCCTAATATTCCCTTTAAACTTTTCTCCTTTCACCCTTAACCCATGCCCTCTGGTTTTTTTCTCCCCTAGCCTCAGCGGAAAAAGCCTGCTTGCATTCACTCTATCTATACCCATCAAAATCTTATACACCTCTATCAAATCTCCCCTCAATCTTCTACGCTCCAGGGAATAAAGTCCCAACCTATTCAATCTCTCTCTATAACTCAGCTTCTCAAGTCCCGGCAACATCCTTGTGAACCTTCTCTGCACTCTTTCAACCTTATTTACATCCTTCCAGTAACTAGGTGACCAAAACTGTACACAATACTCCAAATTCGGCCTCACCAATGCCCTATATAACCTTACCATAACACTCCAACTTTTATACTCGATACTCCGATTTATAAAGGCCAATGTACCAAAGGCACTCTTTACGACCCTATCCACCTGTGATGTCACTTTTAGGGAATTCTGTACCTGTATTCCCAGATCCCTCTGTTCAACGGCACTCTTCAGAGTCCTACCATTTACCCAGTACGTTCTTCTTTGGTTTGTCCCTCCAAAGTGCAATATCTCACACTTGTCTGCGTTAACCTGGTGTTGTGAGACTTCTTGCTGTGTTTACCCCATTCCAATGCCGGCATCTCCACATCATGTGTTAAAGGCCAACAGCTGTGACTGGATCTGGAAAGGGAACAGGTCAGAGTGCAAAGGGTTAAGGTAGGGAGGATGTTAGAGGGATGCACAATGAATAAAGTACAGTTAGTGCAGCACTCCCTCAGTACTGACCCTCTGACAGTGCAGCACCCCCTCAGTACTGACCCTCTGACAGTGCAGCACTCCCTCAGTACTGACCCTCTGACAGTGCAGCACCCCCTCAGTACTGACCCTCTGACAGTGCAGCACCCCCTCAGTACTGACCCTCTGACAGTGCAGCACCCCCTCAGTACTGACCCTCTGACAGTGCAGCACCCCCTCAGTACTGACCCTCTGACAGTGCAGCACTCCCTCAGTACTGACCCTCTGACAGTGCAGCACTCCCTCAGTACTGACCCTCTGACAGTGCGGCACTCCCTCAGTACTGACCCTCTGACAGTGCGGCACTCGCTCAGTACTGACCCTCTGACAGTGCAGCACTCGCTCAGTACTGACCCTCTGACAGTGCAGCACTCGCTCAGTACTGACCTCCTGACAGTGCAGCACTCCCTCAGCACTGACCCTCTGACAGTGCAGCACTCCCTCAGCACTGACCCTCTGACAGTGCAGCACTCTCTCAGCACTGACCCTCTGACAGTGCAGCACTCCCTCAGCACTGACCCTCTGACAGAGCGGCACTCCCTCAGCACTGACCCTCTGACAGTGCGGCACTCCCTCAGTACTGTCCCTCTGACAGTGCGGCACTCCCTCAGTGATGACCCTCTGACAGTGCGGCACTCCCTCAGTACTGACCCTCTGACAGTGCGGCACTCCCTCAGTTATGACCCTCTGACAGTGCGGCACTCCCTCAGTACTGACCCTCTGACAGTGCAGCACTCCCTCAGTACTGACCTTCTGACAGTGCAGCACTCCCTCAGCACTGACCCTCTGACAGTGCAGCACTCTCTCAGCACTGACCCTCTGACAGTGCAGCACTCCCTCAGCACTGACCCTCTGACAGAGCGGCACTCCCTCAGCACTGACCCTCTGACAGTGCGGCACTCCCTCAGTACTGTCCCTCTGACAGTGCGGCACTCCCTCAGTGATGACCCTCTGACAGTGCGGCACTCCCTCAGTACTGACCCTCTGACAGTGCAGCACTCCCTCAGTACTGACCCTCTGACAGTGCAGCACTCCCTCAGTACTGACCCTCTGACAGTGCAGCACTCCCTCAGTACTGACCCTCTGACAGTGCGGCACTCCCTCAGTTATGACCCTCTGACAGTGCGGCACTCCCTCAGTACTGACCCTCTGACAGTGCGGCACTCCCTCAGCACTGACCCTCTGACAGTGCGGCACTCCCTCAGTACAGACCCTCTGACAGTGCAGCACTCCCTCAGCACTGACCCTCTGACAGTGCAGCACTCCCTCAGCACTGACCCTCTGACAGTGCAGCACTCGCTCAGTACTGACCTCCTGACAGTGCAGCACTCCCTCAGCACTGACCCTCTGACAGTGCGGCACTCCCTCAGTACAGACCCTCTGACAGTGCAGCACTCCCTCAGCACTGACCCTCTGACAGTGCAGCACTCCCTCAGCACTGACCCTCTGACAGTGCAGCACTCCCTTAGCACTGACCCTCTGACAGTGCAGCACTCCCTCAGCACTGACCCTCTGACAGTGCAGCACTCCCTCAGCACTGACCCTCTGACAGTGCGGCACTCCCTCAGTGATGACCCTCTGACAGTGCGGCACTCCCTCAGTACTGACCCTCTGACAGTGCGGCACTCCCTCAGTGATGACCCTCTGACAGTGCGGCACTCCCTCAGTACTGACCCTCTGACAGTGCGGCACTCCCTCAGTACTGACCCTCTGACAGTGCGGCACTCCCTCAGTACTGACCCTCTGACAGTGCAGCACTCCCTCAGTACTGACCTTCTGACAGTGCGGCACTCCCTCAGTACTGACCCTCTGACAGAGCGGCACTCCATCAGCACTGACCCTCTGACAGTGCGGCACTCCCTCAGTACTGACCCTCTGACAGTGCGGCACTCCCTCAGTGATGACCCTCTGACAGTGCGGCACTCCCTCAGTACTGACCCTCTGACAGTGCGGCACTCCCTCAGTACTGACCCTCTGACAGTGCGGCACTCCCTCAGTACTGACCCTCTGACAGTGCAGCACTCCCTCAGTACTGACCTTCTGACAGTGCGGCACTCCCTCAGTACTGACCCTCTGACAGTGCAGCACTCCCTCAGTACTGACCCTCTGACAGTGCGGCACTCCCTCAGTACTGACCCTCTGACAGTGCAGCACTCCCTCAGTACTGACCCTCTGACAGTGCGGCACTCCCTCAGTACTGACCCTCTGACAGTGCAGCACTCCCTCAGTACTGACCCTCTGACAGTGCGGCACTCCCTCAGTACTGACCCTCTGACAGTGCGGCGCTTGGATTGTCAGGCTAGATTGGCACTGTGGAGTGGGATTTGCCTCTCGATTTTCTGAGCTGGAGGTGGGTTTATCATGGAGCTGCCGTCAAACTAAAGGAAATTCTCCCGAATCAGGAAATGTAAACAGTTTGCAGCTGTTTGTATTTTCCTGTCTTCACCTGGGAGACAGGTGAAGACAGTGAAATTTGATTGTCATTTGTGCTAAAAAGAAATGTGGTCTGATGAGATAGTGTTGTTGAGTTGGAGGATGGTCATTAAGACCATACGACCATAAGACATAGGAGCGGAAGTAAGGCCATTCGGCCCATCGAGTCCACTCCACCATTCAATCATGGTTGATTTCAACTCCATTTACCCGCTCTCTCCCCATAGCCCTTAATTCCTCGAGAAATCAAGAATTTATCAATTTCTGTCTTGAAGACGCTCAACGTCTCGGCCTCCACAGCCCTCTGTGGCAATGAATTCCACAGACCCACCACTCTCTGGCTGAAGAAATTTCTCCTCATCTCTGTTCTAAAGTGACTCCCTTTTATTCTAAGGCTGTGCCCCCGCGTCCTAGTCTCCCCTGTTAATGGAAACAACTTCCCTACGTCCATCCTATCTAAGCCGTTCATTACCTTGTAAGTTTCTATCAGATCTCCCCTCAACCTCCTAAACTCCAATGAATATAATCCCACGATCCTCAGACGTTCATCGTATGTCAGGCCTACCATTCTTGGGATCATCCGTGTGAATCTCCGCTGGACCCGCTCCAGTGCCAGTATGTCCTTCCTGAGGTGTGGGGCCCAAAATTGCTCACAGTACTCCAAATGGGGCCTAACCAGTGCTTTATAAAGCCTCAGAAGTACATCCCTGCTTTTGTATTCCAAGCCTCTTGAGATAAATGACAACATTACATTTGCTTTCTTAATTACGGACTCAACCTGCAAGTTTACCTTTAGAGAATCCTGGACTAGGACTCCCAAGTCCCTTTGCACTTTAGCATTATGAATTTTGTCACCGTTTAGAAAATAGTCCATGCCTCTATTCTTTTTTCCAAAGTGTACGACCGCGCACTTGCCCACGTTGAATTTCATCAGCCACTTCTTGGACCACTCTCCTAAACTGTCTAAATCTTTCTGCAGCCTCCCCACCTCCTCAATACTACCTGCCCCTCCACCTATCTTTGTATCATCGGCAAACTTGGCCAGAATGCTCCCAGTCCCGTCATCTAGATCGTTAATATAATTAACGATCATTCCAGCGGGAATAATGAATTAAAGAAATAGGATTGGGAATGTGCTCTGGGAGCGTACTGAGCACTGGATTCAGTGGGAAAATCAATGGATAAACTGGATCGGAAATATGTTCAACTTTGGGAAAAAGCCTGGATTGAGATGCAAATGATGAAAGTGTGTGTGTGCCGAGCGAGGCAGTGATGCTGATAGGAGTGGCAACACACTCAGCGAGTTGTGTGTTGTGCTGAATGCAGCTGTTAAAGGGAGTTAGGGTTGGGTCAAAGTCTATGACCTTTGCCCCTGACCTCCTGCACCATTATCTCTGGCGTCGCCAAGGGTCCATCCTTGGCCCTTTCCTTTTCTTCATCTACAGTCTGTCCCTGGGTAACATAATCAGAAATACAGTGTTAGTTTTCACACGTGCACTGACAACAGCCACTTCCACCTCACCCACAAGCCACTCCACTCCGAAACTATTACTAAATTATCAGCTGGCTCACCTGACACCAGGCAAGCAGCAATTTCCTCCAGTTCAACATTGGGAAAACTGGAAGCATTGTCCCCACTCTATATTCCTGAGCCAGTGACTCCATTCTGTTCCCTGCGAATGAGATTAACCCAGAATGTTTGCATGCTTGGTGTCACATTTGACCCCAGATAAACTTCTGACCACCACAACTCACTGGGGTAGAAAACTATATATTTCCGCTCCAAGTTCCTTCTTATTAATATTAGTCTTTTCCAAGCAGAAACTTCCCTCCTCTTCTCAACCCCTAAATCTGAAGATCATTGCTGTGATGGCCACAGGGAATCCCCTATAGATCTCTCCATGGGCTTCATAGAGAATGAGCTGCCTTGTCGAGTGAGCGCAGACTCGCCCAATGGGAAGCTGTCAGCAGGAGTTTTTAAACCTGCTACTCTACCCCGACTGGTGTTGTAGGTCCCGGGGTAAAGTCTGTCTGACTGTAAGCTGCTGCTACAGTGCTGTCCTTTGATCAAGGGTGTTGGTGACAGGAAACTGGCATTTGACTCAATTACTACAATGATGATGATGAGAAAATGTCTTTTTCCTCCATCTTTCCTTCCGGACAACCTCTAAACGTCAGGAATTTCTCTGGTAAGAGAAAGACAAAGTGCCTCTTTTTGGGAAACTCGAACCCTCTGACAGCAGTGAGGAAGACTGGGCCCAATACACTGAGCGCATGCGATACTCCCTCCACACGAACATTGAAGGAGATGAAAAGCAAAAAGTGATATTGCTAACAGCATGCATGGCCCCGACTTTCAGATATGACTTAGTCCTGGTCATGGGGACCTCAGGACAAGAGCACCTGGCCACCCGAGTGAAAACCTTGCAGAGATTTTCCAGTTCGGGAGTTCGCTTGAAGAGAGCAAAATGCTTTCTTTAAGTGGTCAAAATAACTCATTTAGGCGATCAAGTCGATGGCAAAGTGTTACATCCAGTAGAGAATAAAGTAAAGGCCATCAAGGAAGCACCAACCCCAAGGAACACCACGGAGTTAAAATCCTTCCCTGGGATTAGTCAATTATTATGGGAAATTTATCCTGAATTTGGTTTCCATGCTGGCGCCATGCATGCCCCACGATGAACATGGCAGAAATGGACCTGGGAAGCTTCGCAAGTACAGGCCCTTTCTGAAGTTAAACATCAGTGGCTCTCATCTAACTTACTGGCCCATTTTGACCCGAAGAAAGAACTTCTATTAATTTAAGAAGCTTCCTCATACAGGGTTAGTGTGGTGCTCTCACATCTCTGGAAAGATGGGATGGAGACGTTCTTCACGTTTGTCCCCGGGACACTTTTGGACGTGGGGCGAAGGTGTTCTCGCATTGAGAAGGGTTAGCTGTTGTATTTGGTGTGAAGAAATCCCATCAATTCTTCTACAGTCGATAGTTTTATCGTCACCAACCATAAAACCTGACTGAGCCTCTTCAAAGAGGAAAGGCAATTCCCCTTACTGCCTCTGCTTGGATACAGCACTGGGCCTTGTTATTGGCAGCCTATGAATATCTTCTGGAACACTGCCCATGAACTGGGATAGCTAACGCTGGCACACTGAGACGCCTCCCATTGCCCACAAGCCTGGCTCTTTACCAGCATTGGAAGAGGTTGTGATGATGCTGAACAGTTTGGAGATCTTGCCAGTATCAGCAATGCAGGTTAAAGCCTAGACTCAAAAAGATCCAAACTGATCCAATATGAGGCACATGATCCATGATCCAATACGGTGAATTCCAAGGTCAACCCTCTGAGGAAATGAAATCCTCCATCATTAAGGAAGCTGAACTTAGTGCTGAGGAAGGGATAATTCTTTGGGGGTCCCGAGTAATTGTTCCACCCCCCAGGACGATGTTCAGTATTAACGGAATGACATAATGGCCACCTGGGAGATGTTGGCCGGGAGTTACGTCTGGTGGCCCAGTCTTGACTCTAACATCACAGATTTGGTAAAGTGATGTGACCTATGCCAGGAAAATCAGAAAGCCCCCCCCTCAGCCTCCCTCCGCGCACGGGAGCGGCCTGGCAAGCCATGGGTGCGTGGACATGTGAACCTTGCAGGCCCCTTTATGGGTTCCATATTTTCAGTCATGGTGGACACGCACTCCAAATGGTTGGAGGTTCACCACATTAGCCCCATGACTGCTCAGCCTTCAACACCATTATTCCCACAAAATTCATCTCCAAACTCTGTGGCCAGGGGCTTGGCTCCTCCCTCTGCGACTGGATCCTAGACTTCCTAACCCACAGACCACAATCAGTAAGGATAGGCAACAACACCTCCATGATCATCCTCAACACCAGTGCCCCACAAGGCTGTGTCCTCAGCCCCCTACTATACTCCTTATCCACCTGTGTACTGTGTGGCCAAATTCCCCTCCAACTCGATTTTCAATTTTGTTGATGGGCCATGGGTCGGATCTCAAACAATGACGAGACAGAGTACAGGAATGAGATAGAGAATCTGGTGAACTGGTGCGGCAACAATGCTCTCTTCCGCAATGTCAACAAAATGCAGGAGATTGTCATTGACTTCAGGAAGCGTAGAGGAGAACATGCCCCTGTCTACATCAACGGGGATGAAATGGAAAGGGTCGAGAGCTTCAAGGTTTTAGATGTCCAGATCACCAACAACCTGTCCTGGTCCCTCCGTGCAGACGCTATAGTTAAGAAATCCCACCAACACCTCTACTTTCTCAGGAGGCTAAGGAAATTTGGCATGTCAGCTATGACTCTCACCAACTTTTACAGATGCACCATAGAAAGCATTCTTTCTGGTTGTATCACAGCTTGGTATGGCTCCTGCTCTGTCCAAGACCACAAGAAACTATAAGAGGTCATGAATGAAGCCCAGTACGTCACGCAAACCAGCCTCCCATCCATTGGCTCTGTCTACACCTCCAGCTGCCTCGGGAAAGCATAATTAAGGACCTCACGCACCCTGGCCATTCTCTCTTCCACCTACTTCCATCGTGAAGATGATACAAAAGTCTGAGGTCACGTACCAACCGACTCGAGAACAGCTTCTTCCCTGCTGCTGTCAGACTTTTGAATGGACTTACCTCGCATTAAGTTGATCTTTCTCTACACCCTAGCTATGACTGTAACACTACATTCTGCACTCTCTCCTTTCCTTCTCTATGTACAGTATGCTTTTTCTGTATAGCGCGCAAGAAGCAATACTTTTCACTGTATGTTAATACATGTGACAATAATAAATCAAATCAAATCAAACTACTCAGGATGTAATTGAGAAATTATGACAAAACTTCAGCACACTGAGAATACCAGAAGTCCAGGTTTCCGATAGCGGCACAGCCTTTACTGGCAGTGATTTCCAGAACTTTGTGCTCTCCGATCGTATCCGACAACTCCAAACTGCACCTTACCTCCCGTCACCAAATGGACTGGTAGATTGTGCGGGTCAGACCTTCCAAAACGGTAGGAAGAAATACCCAGTGGTATCCATGGAGACCAAACTGGCACGATTATTGTTCGATTACAGGAGCACACCGCAACAGGTGGAGCTGTTAATGGGACCACAGCTTTGTACCAGATTGTGCCTGCTATTCCCAAACTTGGTGGGGAGGGTAGAGTCCCAACAGGAAAACTAAAAATGAAAGCATGATTCTGCAAAGACAGAAAGAACTTTTGCCACGGGTGATCCGGTTAGCGTGAGAAACTTCGGGAATGGTCTCAGATGGGTCCCCAGAATCCTTATGGAGAAAACGAGACCAGTATCTTACAAAGTCAAAGTTCAGGGTAAAACCCTAAAGAAGCACTTGGACAATCTCGGAGCCAGGGAGTCCCTCCCTGAGCAGCCCCCACCACCGGCCTGGAGATAGCCGCTGTTAGTGCCAGCTCTCAGCTTGAAGCTGACTCTGTGTTAGCCCCTTCAGAGTGTGTGATTACTGCGGGAGATCCCCAGGGTCACTGATCCTGAGTGTGTGATTACTGCGGGAGATCCCCAGGGTCACTGATCCTGAGTGTGTGATTACTGCGGGAGATCCCCAGGGTCACTGATACTGTGTGTGTGATTACTGCGGGAGATCCCCAGGGTCACTGATCCTGAGTGTGTGATTACTGCGGGAGATCCCCAGGGTCACTGATCCTGAGTGTGTGATTACTGCGGGAGATCCCCAGGGTCACTGATACTGAGTGTGTGATTACTGCGGGAGATCCCCAGGGTCACTGATACTGAGTGTGTGATTACTGCGGGAGATCCCCAGGGTCACTGATCCTGAGTGTGTGATTACTGCGGGAGATCCCCAGGGTCACTGATCCTGAGTGTGTGATTACTGCGGGAGATCCCCAGGGTCACTGATACTGAGTGTGTGATTACTGCGATAGATCCCCAGTGTCACTGATCCAGTGTATGTGATTCCTGCGATAGATCCCCAGGATCACTGATCCTGAGTGTGTGATTACTGCGATAGATCCCCAGTGTCACTGATCCAGTGTATGTGATTCCTGCGATAGATCCCCAGGATCACTGATCCTGAGTGTGTGATTACTGCGGGAGATCCCCAGGGTCACTAATACTGAGTGTGTGATTACTGCGGGAGATCCCCAGGGTCACTGATACTGAGTGTGTGATTACTGCGGGAGATCCCCAGGGTCACTGATACTGAGTGTGTGATTACTGCGGGAGATCCCCAGGGTCACTGATCCTGAGTGTGTGATTACTGTGATAGATCCCCAGTGTCACTGATCCGGAGTGTGTGATTACTGCGATAGATCCCCAGTGTCACTGATCCAGTGTATGTGATTCCTGCGGTCAATCCCCAGGGTCACTGATCCAGTGTGTGTGATTACTGTGATTGATCTCCAGGATCACTGATCTAGTGTGTGTGATTACTGTGATGGATCCCCAGGGTCACTGTTCCAGAGTGTGTGATTTCTGGGAGTAGATCCCCAGGGTCACTGATCCAGTGTGTGTGATTACTGTGATGGATCCTCAGGGTCACTGATCCAGAATATGTGATTACTGTGATGGATCCCCAGGGTCACTGATCCAGTGTGCGTGATTACTGTGATAGATCCCCAGGGTCACTGATCCAGTGTGTGTGATTCCTGCGGTCGATCCCCAGGGTCACTGATCCAGTGTGTGAGATTACTGTGATAGATCCCCAGGATCACTGATCCAGTGTGTGTGATTACTGTGATAGATCCCCAGGGTCACTGATCCAGTGTGTGTGATTTCTGGGAGTAGATCCCCAGGGTCACTGATCCAGTGTGTGTTGTTACTGTGATGGATCCCCAGGGTCACTGATCCAGAATGTGTGATTACTGCAGTAGATCCCCAGGGTCACTGATCCTGAGTGTGTCATTACTGCAATAGATCCCCAGGGTCACTGATCCCGAGTGTGTGATTACTGCGGTCGATCTCCAGGGTCACAGATCCAGTGTGTGTGATTACTGCTGGAGATCCCCAATGTCTCTGATCCAGAGTGTGATTACTGTGATAGATCCCCAGGATCACTGATCCAGTGTGTTTGATTACTGTGATGGATCTGCAAAAGATTCAGAGAGCTTGGCGAAGATGGGGATCTAGAGGAGTATATGGCTTGTAGGAAGGGACTAAAGTAGGAAATTAGGAGAGCCAGAAGGGGTCACGAGAAGGCCTTGGCAAGTAGAATTAAGGAAAACCCTAAGGTGTTCTATAAATATGTGAAGAGTAAAAGGATGAGACGTGAAGGAATAGGGCCTATAAAAGGTGAAGGCGGGAAAGTCTGTACGGAACCAGTAGAAATGGCAGAGGTGCTCAATGAGTATTTTGCCTCGGTTTTCACAGAGGAGAAGGACCTGGGTGGATGTAGTGCGGGCTTGCGGTGGACTGAAAAGATTGAGTATGTGGACTTTAACAAAGAGGTTGTGCTGGAATCTTTGAATGGCATCAAGATAGATAAGTTGCCGGGTCCGGATGGGATGTACCCCAGGTTACTGTGGGAGGCGAGGGAAGAGATTGCAGAGCCTCTGGCAATGATCTTTGCGTTGTTGATGGAGACGGGAGAGGTGCCGGAGGATTGGAGGATTGCGGATGTGGTTCCTATTTTCAAGAAGGGGAATAGGGATAGCCCAGGAAATTACCGACCAGTGAGTCTAACCTCAGTGGTTGATAAGCTGATGGAGAAGATCCTGAGGGCCAAGATTTATGAGCATTTAGAGAGGTTTAGTATGCTCAAGAATACTCAGCATGGCTTTGTCAAGGGCAGATCGTGCCTTACGAGCCTGGTGGAGTTCTTTGAAAATGTGACTAAACACATTGATGAAGGGAAAGCGGTAGATGTGGTTTATATGGATTTTAGCAAGGCGTTCGATAAGGTCCCCCATGCAAGGCTTCTCGAAAAAGTGAGAGGGCATGGGATCCAAGGGGCTGCTGCCCTGTGGATCCAGAACTGGCTTGCCCAAAGGAGGCAGAGAGTGGGTATAGATGGGTCTTTTTCTAATTGGAGGTCGGTCACCAGTGGTGTGCCCCAGGGATCTGTTCTGGGACCCTTGCTGTTTGTCATTTTCATAAATGACCTGGATGAGGAAGTGGAGGGATGGGTTGGTAAGTTTGCCGACGACACGAAGGTTGGTGGGGTTGTGGATAGTCTGGAGGGATGTCAGAAGTTACAGAGGGACATAGACAGGATGCAAGACTGGGCGGAGAAGTGGCAGATTGACTTCAACCCAGATAAATGCGTCGTGGTCCATTTTGGCAGGTCAAATGGGATGAAGGCGTACAATATAAAGGGAAAGACTCTTAGTACTGTAGAGGATCAGAAGGACCTTGGGGTCCGGGTCCATAGGACTCTAAAATCGGCCCCGCAGGTGGAGGAGGTGGTTAAGAAGGTGTATGGTGTGCTGGCCTTTATCAATCGAGGGATTGAGTTTAGGAGTCCGGGGATAATGATGCAGCTATATAAGACCCTCGTCAGACCCCACTTGGAGTACTGTGCTCAGTTCTGGTCGCCTCATTACAGGAAGGATGTGGAAAAGATTGAAAGGGTGCAGAGGAGATTTACAAGGATGTTGCCTGGATTGAGTGGCATGCCTTATGAGGATAGGCTGAGGGAGCTTGGTCTTTTCTCCTTGGAGAGACGTAGGATGAGAGGAGACCTAATAGAGGTATATAAGATGTTGAGAAGCATAGATCGGGTGGACTCTCAGAGGCTTTTTCCTAGGGTGGAAATGGCTGCTACGAGAGGACACAGGTTTAAGGTGCTGGGGGGTAGGTATAGGGGAAATGTTCGGGGGAAGTTTTTCACACAGAGGGTGGTGGGCGAGTGGAATCGGCTGCCGTCAGTGGTGGTGGAGGCAAACTCAATAGGGCGTTTTAAGAGACTCCTGGATGAGTACATGGGACTTAATAGGATGGAGGGTTATAGGTAGGCCTAGAAGGTAGGGATGTGTTCGGCACAACTTGTGGGGCCGAAGGGCCTGTTTTGTACTGTAGTTTTTCTATGTTTCGATCCCCAGGGTCACTGATCCAGTGTGTGTGATTACTGTGATGGATCCCCAGGTTCACTGATCCAGTGTGTGTGATTACTGTGATAGATCCGCAGGGTCACTGATTCCGAGTGTGTGATTGCTGCGGGAGATCCCCAGGGTCACTGATCCAATGTGTGTGAGTACTATGATAGATCCCCAGGGTCACAGATCCAATGTGAGTGATTACTGTGATGGATCCCCAGGGTCACTGATCTAGGGTGTGTGATTACTGTGATGGATCCCCAGGGTCACTGATCCAGGGTGTGTGATTACTGTGATGGATCCCCAGGGTCACTGATCCAGGGTGTGTGATTACTGTGATGGATCCCCAGGGTCACTGATCCAGGGTGTGTGATTACTGTGATGGATCCCCAGGGTCACTGATCCAGGGTGTGTGATTACTGTGATGGATCCCCAGGGTCACTGATCCAGGGTGTGTGATTACTGGGAGTGGATCATGGATGAACTTTACTTGGTCTCCTGTTTTTCTGTGTTGATTACTGACCTTGTTTACAAGTTTGCGAATGGTGGGAGTGGATTTTGGGAGGGTTTTGGCACAGTTCCTTTGAGCCCTTCATTCCGTACTCACTGTCTAATGACCTCAAAAACAAATGTCTGTGTAATTGCCTCATTTAGATTCCAACCCCAGTGTTGGTAAATAAATGACACATTGTCCCTTAAAAATAGTGGGAAATGTATTCTGAGCAGCGGTGAGTATGGATGTTGCTGGGTTTGGTGAGTCAGGAACAGGAATATTCTGTCTTTAGGCAGCACGGTGCACTCATGTTTGGGACTTTCACTCCTGGAGACACCTTCCAGCAGTGAGTGAATGTGAAGAAGTGCGCAGTGCAGGTTGATGGAGGGACTGCCTTTGCAGACAATCCTCCAGTCTGTTGGGTTGGATGCAACCTTTTGTTTTGGCACAGAGGGCAGCATACATAAGAACATAAAAAATAGGAGCAGGAGGAGGCCATTCGGCCCATCGAGCCTGCTCTGCCATTCATTTTGATCATGGCCAGTCATCGAATTCAATACCCTGATCCACCCCCCCTTACCCACCGATATCCCTCGATCCCTTTAGCCCCAAGGGCTATGTCTAATTCCTTTTGAAATCACAACGTTTTGGCCTCAATGACTTTCTTGAGGGAATGAGAGGAATGTTGGTGTTGGGAGCGCAGGGAATATTTCCTGTTTGTCTCAGACACTCAGGCCTTGCTGATTTTGTACAGAGGCTGAGATGGTCAAACTTGCAGGCTCCCCAACAGCAACTGTTTCAGAAACTTCCCTCGTCACATGCCCAGACTGCACATCGAGGAGGAATCAGACTCACAGGAATGCTGGAGGCTCGGAGCATTTTTAAAAACAGAGTCTTTCAGGCAGAACTTGATCAGAAACTCCGAACATGAAGCTTATAAGGAAGAGGAAACGGAACCAAAAAGAATAACATGTGCTTAAGAAACATACACACCTCTCATTAAGAATCAAAGAATGATACAGAATAGGCACTGGCCATTCAGCCCATCCTGTCTGTTCTAGTTCTTGGAGGAACTCTGTCACACTGCCCTGCTCTTGCAAGTTTTCCTTGTGTTTCGCCAACTCTGTTTTGAAATTTCCGATTGAATCTGCGTCCACTGACCTTTCAGACCACAACGTTTCTCACTAATATTTATTTTTCCATCCTCTTTTCTTTCCCCTGTTTTTGGCCGGGTTATTATTTACTCCACTCAGCAGATTTCCATTCTGTTCCGCAGATATTTTAAGTCGTCTTTTAAAAATATTAATAAAAGGTTTGCTTTCCAGAGGCTCCGAATTTTGTGGCCTGTTCCATTTTCATGGATGTACAGAGACATTGTGTGATGATACAGTCGCTAATCTCAGAAACATCATCAACCGCTTCACACAAGTCACTCTTTGAAATGGAACCATTTATCCAATCTGTGCACAGCAAGATCCTACAAAGAGTAGGGACACAACCTTGTTACTCCGTTGTGGTGGTGCCGTATTGAGGACATTAGTATGGTGTGAGTATCAACCTGAACAGGTGGTCAGAGTTGGTGTGTTCCGGTCTCCAGCATTCTGAAATAATCACACGGTTAGACACAAATGCTGGAGTTGGTGCTGAGTGTACATCTTCAGTGCGATGTGGAATTGTTAGTTTTGTGCCCAGACTGCAGTGCAGTCGTGCGTGATGTGACATTCTGAATACTTACCTTTTCATGCAGCTAACAATATAGTTCCTAACTGTTCTTGAAAAATATAACAGCATAACACAGTCACCTAATTAATGTCTTATTCCAAAGATAGCTATTTCCAAAAATGCATGAGCCCTCCTGAGTTCCCTGGAAAAAGGGGCGGCATGGACAAGTTGGGCTGAAGGGCCTGTTTCCATGTTGTAAACATCTATGACTCTATGTGCTCGAATTCTGGAGATGTTTCTGTAAAGATGCATTTTCACAGACTTTATTAGTGAACACAAAGTGTATTTATTGTCTGGAACAAGCTGCCAGAGGTAGTAGTAGAGGCGGGTACAATTTTGTCTTTTAAAAAGCATTTAGACAGTTACATGGGTACGATGGATATGGAGGGATATGGGCCAAATTTGGGCAATTGGGACTGGTTAGGGTTTAAAAAAAGGGG